>NC_092508.1:113545768-113786048 GCF_047511675.1 Marmota flaviventris
TAGTGTTTTGGTCAGTGTCAGAGTCAGGGTGAGTTTTAGACTTAGTTTTAGGGCTATTTGTAGGGTTAGCGTTTGATTTAGGTTAAGGGTTAGGATTAGGGCTATGGCTTGGTTTTGGTTTATGGCTAGTGCTATGGATAGGGCCAGTTTTATGATTAGCATTATGGATATGGGTAGTGTTAGGGTTTGGTTTAGGCTTATTGTTAAAGTTAAATTTTAGAGTTATGTTTAGATTCAGAGTTAGGCTTAGATCTAGGGTTAGGAATAAGGCTAAGGTTAGAACTAGGACTATGGCTAGGGCAAGAGTTAGAGTTAGTCTTATGGCTAGGTTTAGCGTTAGGATAGGATTAAATAAAGGGTAGAATTAGCATTAGGCTTTGGGTTAGGCCTAGGTTTAGGGCAAGGGTTAGAGTTAGGTTCTGTGTTAGGGTTAGGACTAGGTTTAGGGCAATGGTTAATGTAAGAACTAGGGTTGCCATTAGTGAGAGTTTTTGTGTTAGGATATGTGTTAGATTTAGTTTTAGGGTTAGGTTTAAGGTTAGGGTGATATGATTAGCTAGGTTTTATATTAGGATAGGAGTCAAGGTCAGGTGGAGTGTTAGGGTTATTGTTAGGACTTGAATTAGGGCTAGGGTTACTTTTAGGGTTCAGTTTAAGGTGAGGGTGGTGTTTAGAGCTAGGGTGAGTGTTAGGATATGAGTCAAGGTCAGGGTTGGTGTTAAAGTTAGGGTTAGGACTCAAATTAGGGCTAGGGTTAGGTCTAGTTGTAGTGTTAGGGTTTGGTTTAAGTTATGATTAAGGGTTAAGGCTAAAACTTGGTTTTGTTTCAGTCCTAGGGTTAGATTAGGGCTAGTGTTAGTGTTAGGCTTAGGCTTAGTGATTGGGTTAGGGTTAAATTTGGATATAGAGTTAGATCTCGAGCTAGGGACAGAACTAAAGATAGGGCAAGTGTTATGGCTAGGTTTAGGGTTATGGTAAAGAATAGGGTTAGAACTAGTGATAGGGCTAGGGTGAGAGTTAGTCTTAGGTCTAGGGTTAGGTTTCGGTTTAGAGATAGGGCTCATTTAGGGCTAGGATTAGGGCTTGATTTAGTGTTTAGTTTAAGCCTAGGGTTAGGGTTAGGGTTAGGGTTTAGAGTTTAGGTTTAAAATTAGGCCAAATTTGGGGTAAGGGATGGCTTTTTAGATATGTTTAGAGGTAGGGTGAAGATTATAATTAGGATTAGGACTATGATTATTGTTAGCATTATGATAAAGGCTAGGTTTATGGCTAGGATGAGGGCTAGGATACTTTTTTTTAGGGTTAGGGCTACGATTAGTGCTAGGGCTAATTTCAGGTCCAGAATTATAGTTAATGATAGTTTTAGGGTTAGGATTATGAGTACGAATATTTGAAGGGTTAAGTTTAGGGTTAGTGTCAGGTTTAGAGCTAGGGGTATTATTAGGGTCAGGTTCTGAGTTAGGGTTTGGGATAGGTTAAGGTTTAAATTTAGGGCTCGAATTAGCATTAGGGTTTTGGTTATGGTTATGGTTATGGTAATGGATACAGTTAGAAATCAATTCAGGGCTAGGGTCATGGTTATGATTATGGCTAGGTTTGGGGTAATTTAGTGCTAGGGTTAGGGTTATGGCTAATGTAAGTACTAGGGTCATGATTATGGCTAATTTTAGTGTTTTAGGGCTAGGTTTAGTGTTAAGTTTATGGTTAGGATTAGGGTGATGTTTAGACCACGGGTTAGTGTTATAGTCAGAGTAAGGGTCAGGGTTAGCTAAAGGGTTTGGCTTAAAACTCGAATTAAGGAAGGGGTTAGGGCTAGGTGTAGGTTTAGGGTTTGGTCTAGGTTAAGGGTTAGGGTTAGAACTTTGGCTCAGTTTAGTTTTAGGGCTAGGGTTAGGGTTAGGGCCAATTTTAGGATTAGTATTAGGGTTAGGGCTAGTCTTAGAATTAGGCTTAGGCTTCGGTTTAGGGTTAAATTAAGAGTTAGGTTTTTATCTAAGGTTAGTGCTAGGGCTAAGGATTGGGCAAGGGTTAGGACTAGGATTTGGCATAGGGTTAGTTTTATGGGAAGGGAGAGGATTAGAATGAGTGATAGGGCCATTTTGAGAGTTAGAGTTATTCTTAGGGCTAGGATAAAGGTTAGGGTTAGGAATAGGGCTAAATTACGGCTAAGGTTATAGTTACGGCTAGGGTTAGAGCTAGTTTTAGAATTAGTATCAGTATTTGGGTTAGTTTTAGGCTTAGGCATCGAGTAAGGGTTAGATTTAAAGTTAGTTTTCAATCTAGTGTTAAAGCTAAAGGTAAGTATAGGGCAATTGTGACAACAAGGGTTAGGGTTAGGATTAAGGTTACGTTTAGGGTAAGGGATGTGATTTTGGCTCGGTTTAGGGCTAGGGCAAGGGTTAGTATTAGGGTTAGGGCAGAGTTAGTGTTAGGGTTATGATTAAGTCTAAGTTTATGGATAGGATAAGGTTTAGGCTTTGTGTTATCATTAGGGATATTATTAGGGCTAGAGCTATTGTCAGTTCTAGGGTTATAGTTAGGGCTAGATTTAGTGTTAGGTTTATGGCTTGGTCCAGTATAAGGTTTAGGTTTAGGGTAAGATTCAGGTTTATATCAAGGGTTATATTTAGGATCAGGGTCAGGTTTAGAGTTTGGGTTTTGTTAGGGTTTCATTTTAAGGTAATGGCAGGGTTAGTTTTAGGGTTTAGGTTTGGTTTAGTGTAATGGATAGGATTAAGATTAGGCCTAGGCTTACCTTAAGATTAGGGTTACTGATAGGGTAATGGATAGATTTAGACCTAAGTTTAGAGCTAGGGTTATGTATAGGATTAAGGCTAGTTTGGGGTTAGGCTTAGGTTTAAATTTAGTGTTAAAGCTAGGTTTAGGACTTGGATTAAGGCTAGGTTTTGGGTTAGGTTAGGGCTATTGTTAAGACTATGGCTAATCTATGAAGTAGGGTTATGATTAGCACTAGTTATATGGTTAGGGATAGGGCTAGGTGTAGTGTTAGGTTGAAGTTTACGGTGATGATGATGTTTAGAGCCAGGGTTAGTGTTAGGGTCAGGGTTATTTTTCGTGTTAGGGTTAGGACTAGAATTAGAATATGGTTAGGGCTAGGTGTAGGGTTAGAGTTTTGTTTAGGTTAAGGGTTAGGGTTATGGCTATGACTCAGTTTGTTTTAGGGCTAGAGCTAGGATTAGAGCTAGTTTTATGATTAGATTTAGCATTATTGCTAGTTTTAGGTTTAGGTTTAGGCATAGGGTTCAGGTTAGATTTAGAGTTAGGGTTAAATTTAGGATTATGACCAGGGCTATGGATAGGGCTAGGGTCACACCAAGGATTAGGGCTAGGATTATGGTTCTAATAAGTGATAGATATAGATTTAGAACTAGGGTTAGGTTTAGGGTGAGAATTAGAGTTAGTCTTTGGGCTAGAGTTAGGGTTAGGATTAGAGATAGGGCTAAATAAAGGCTAAGATTAGGGCTAGAGTTAGTGTTAGGTTTAGGCCTAGGGTGTTGGTTAGGGATAAAATTAAGGCTGTGTTCAGGATCAGATAAGGGTTAGGGTTTGTGTTATGGTTAGGGATAGGATTAAGGCTACGCTTAATATCCAGTCTAGGGTTAAGGTTAGGAATAGTATTAGAGTTAGGTTTATGGCTAGGTATAGTATAAGGGTTAGGTAGGGTAAGAGGTTTATAGCTAAGGGAATTATTAGGGTCACGCTCAGTTTTAGGGTTTGGTTTAGGTTTGAGGTTAGGTTAGGGCTCAAATTAGCATTAGGGTTATGATTACCATAATGATTGGGTTCGGTTTAGGGTTCAGAGTAGCTTTAGGGTAATTGCTAGTTTTGGGGAAAGCAATAGGTTTAGGGTTAAGCCTAGGGGTAGCATTATGGTAAGAGTTATTTTTATGGTAATGGATACAGTTAGAATTAAGGTTAGGGCTAGGGTTATGGTTAGGATTAGGTTTGTGTTAGGGTTAAGGTGACTGTCAGAACTAGGATTAGGTTTAGGATTATGTTTAGTGTAAGGGTTTGGTTCTGAGGTATGATTACTGCGAGGCTGAGAGTTAAGTTCAGAGTTAGGTCTAGGGATAGGAATATGGTAAGTTTTGGGTTAGGGTTGGTGTTAGGTTTAGACCTAGTTTTAGTGTTAGGGTCAGAATAAGTGTCAGGGTTAGGGTTAGTATTTGAGATATTGTTAGAGGTAAAATGAAGGCTAGGGTTAGGACTATTAATAGGGTTAGGATTTGGTTAGTCTGAGGACTATGGATAAGTCTAGGGTTACTCTTAGGTTTAGGATTTCACTTAGGGTAAGGAATTGATTTATTCTAGGATTAGGGCTAAGGTTAGGGTTAGAGTTAGAGTTAAAGCTAGGTTTAGGGCTCGGTTCAAGGCTAGATATGCATTAGGGTTAGGGCTAGGATTAGGGCAACCACTAATGAAAGAACTAGGGTTTCCATTAGGGTTAGTTTTAGGGTTAGGGTTAGGTGTAGTTTGAGTGTTAGTGTTAGGTTTAAGGTTAACGTGATATTTATAGCTACGGTTCTTGTTAGGATAGGAGTCAGGGTCAGGGTTAGTTTTAGGGTTAGCGTTAAGAGTCGAATTAGGGCTATTGTTAATGTCAGTGTTTGGTTTGAGTTTAGGGCAGTGTATATAACTAGGGTGAGTGGATCAAGATTATTTTTAAAGTGAGGCTTAATTCTCGAATTAGGGCTAGGTTTAGATCTAGGTGAAGTGTTAGTGTTTGGTTTAAGTTAATGTTTAGGATAAGGTCTATTGCTAGGTTTTGGTTTACTGCTAGGATTAGGGTTAGGGCTAGTTTTATGATTATCCTTATGGTTAGGGCGAGTGTTAGTGTTTGGCTTAGGCTCAGGTTTAATGTTAGATTTAGAATGAGGGTTAGGCTGGGACTAACTTGAGGGCAAGTATTGGGGCTAGTGTTAGGTTTATGGTAGCAGATAGGGATAGAACAAGGGATAGGGCTAGGGCTACGGCAAGAGTTAGAGTTACTCTTAGGGCTAGCGATAGGATAGGGTTATAGGTAGAGCTAAATTAGGGCTAGGATTAGGGCTAGGTTCTGTGTTTAAGCCTAGGGTTAGGGTTAGGGTTAGGTTAAATTTAGGGTAAGGGATGATGTTATTGGTAGATTTAGAGGTAGGGTGAGGCTTAGAATTAGGGTTAGGTGTAGGGCTAGAGTTAGGGTTATGATTAAGGATAGTTTTAGGACTAGGATGAGGGCTAGGTGTGTTTTTAGAATTAGGGCTAGGATTAGGGCTAGGGATAATTTTAGTTCCGGAATTATGGTTGAAGATAGTTTTAGGATGAGGTTTATGGCTACATCTAGGCTAAGGGTTAGGTGTTGGGTTACAGTCAAGTTTCGATCTAGGGGTATTATTAGGGTCAAGGTCTGGGTTAGGGTTTGGAATAGTTTAAGGTTTCAAGTTTGGGCTTGAATGAATTTTAGGATTAGGATTAGGGTAATGGTAGGGTTATATTTAGGATTCATGTTAGGTTAAGGATAATGAAATGGTTAGAATTCGAAATAGGGTTAGGTTTATGCCTAGGGCTAAATTTATGGTTAGAATTTGATCTAGGGTTAGGCTTAGGGTTATGGTTAGGGCTAGGGTTATTGTTAGGGTTATCATTAAGGTTAAAGGTAAGGTAGGGCTTGGATTAGGACTAGGTTTGTGATAGGTTAGGGCAATGGGTAATGTAAGAACTAGTGTATTGATTAAGACTAGTTTTATGGTGTAGTTTTAGGGTTATTTTTATTGTTAAAGTTAAGTTTATAACTAGGGTTAATGTTAGTGTCACTGACAGTGCTCGGGTAAGATAATGGTTACGGTTAAAGGCAGAATTAGGACCAGGGTTAGGTCTAGAGGTAGGGTTAGAGTTTGGTTTAAGTTAAGGGTCATTGTTAAGGCTAGGTCTATTTTGTCTTTAGGACTAAAGCTATAGTTATGGCTAGATTTAGGAGTAGGTTTAGGTCTATGGCTAGTGTTAGGGTTAGTTTAGATATAAGGTTACCATTAGGGCTAGTGTAAGGTTTTGGTTTAGTTTTAGGTTTAGATTTATACCTAAGATTAGTGTTAGGGTCAGAACAATGGTCAGGGATAGGGTTGGGGTGTGGGATTTGGTTACATCTAGGATGAAGGCTAGGGTTAGGACTAGTTATAGAGTTAGGCTTCAGTATGTCTATGGATTAGTGCTAAGATTACGGTATTAGAGTGAAATTTTGCTTAGGGTAAGAAATAGAGTTAAAGCTAGGGTTAGGACTAGAGTTAGGGTTAGGTTTAGGGTTAAAGCTTGTGTTAAGCCTTGGATTACGGCTAGTTTTGTATTAGGGTTAGGGCTAGTGTTATGGTTACAGCTATTGCAAGAATTAAGGTTACTATTAGGGTTAGTTTTAGGGTTAGGTTTAGGGCTAGGTCTAGTGTTAGGTTTAGGTTTAAGGTTAGGGTGATGTTTAGAGCTAGTTTTAGTGTTTGGATATGAGTCAGGGTGATGGTTATGTATAGATTTAGGATTAGGTGTCAAATTAGGGCTAGGGTTAGTGCTGGTGGAGTGTTAGGGTTTGTTCTAGGGTAAGGGTTAGTGTTAGGGGTATGGCTCCATTTTGTTTTAGGGCTTGGGCTAGGGTTAGGGCTATTTTAGAATTAGCATTAGGGTTAGAACTAGTTTCAGGGTTAGGCTGAGGCATCAGTTTAGTGTTGGTTTTAGACATAGGTTTCGATCTAGCGTTAGTCCTAGGGCTAAGAATAGTGCAAGTGTTACGACTAGGATTAGAGCTTGGGTTAGGGTTACAGTAAGTATAGGGTTAGAAGTAGGGATAGGTATTGTCTGAGAATTATAGTTAGACTTAATTCTAGGGTTTGGGTTAACGTTAGGAATAGGGCTAAATTAGGACTAGGATAAGGGCTAGGTTTAGTGTTAGGGCTAGGGCTAGAGTTAGCGTTATGGTTACGGATTGGGCTAGTGTTAGGTTTAGGGTAAGGGTTAGGGATTAAGCTATGGTTAGGGCTAGTGGAAGTGTTAGGTTTAGTGTTAGGTCTGGGTTAGGGTTATGATTATGGTTATGGTTAGGGTTGGGTTTAGGGCTAGGGTCTTCATTAAGGTTAGGGTTAGTTTTAGAGTAATGTATTGGATTAGATGTTAGATTAGGTTTAGGGTTAAGTTTAGGTTATGGTTAAATATAGTTTTAGGGATAGGATTAGTTTTGAATTATGGTAAGGTTTAGGGTTAAGTTTATGGCAAGGTTTAGGTTTAGGGTTAGGTTGAGGGTTAGGTTTATGATTAGGGTTAGGGATAGGGTTAGGTTTAGGGCTAGGGTTATCATTAGGGTTAGGGTTAGGGTAATGTTAGTGTTAGAACTAGTGTTAGTATTAGGTTTAAGGTTAGGATTAGGGCTAAGATTAGGTTTTAGTTTAGGAATAGGGCTTGGGTTATGTTTAGGATAAGGGTTAGGCTCTGAGCTAGAGTTATGTGTAAGGCGAGGGTTAGGGTTAGGGCTACATTTAGGATCATGGTTATGCTTAGGGTAGGTTAGGCCTCAGATTAGGGCTAGGTTTTGTGTTAGGTTGAGGCCCAGGGTTAAGGCTATGTGTTATGACTGATCTAGGGTTCTGATTAGAGCTAGTTTTAGGGTTAGAGTTATGGCTATGTCTAGTGTTATGTTAAGGTTTTCAGTTAGATTCAGGTTTAGAGCTAGGTTTAGTGTTAGTGTTAGGGTCAGTGTTCAGGCTCAAGTTAGTTTTAAGGTGAAAGCCAGAATTAGGACTAGAGTTAGGTCTAGGGATAGGTTTAGTGTTTGCTTTAGGTTAAGAATTATGTTAGGGCTAGGGCTCAGTTTTTTTTTTTTTTTTTTTTTTTTTTTTTTTTAGTTCTAGGTCTAGAGTTATGGCTACATTAAAGATTAGGCTTAGGTCTAGGGCTAGAGTTAGGGTTAGTTTACTGGTAGGGCTAGTTTTAGAATTTGGTTTATGGTGAAGAAGATTTAGACCAAGGGTTTGTGTTAGGGTAAGATTTGAGTTAGGGTTAGAGCTAGAATGAAGGTTAGATTTAGGACTAGTAAAGGATTAGGGTTTGGATTAGGCTATGGATTAGGATTAGGACTAAGGTTAGCATTATGGATAGTGTTTGGCTTAGGGTAAGTGATAGTGTTAGAGCTAGGGATAGGGCTAGGTTTAGGTTTACTTCTCTTGTTATGGCTCAGATTAGGGCTAGTTTTTCTGTTAGCGTTAGGGCTAGGGTTAGAGCTATGGCTAATATAAGAACTAAGATTATGATTAGAATTAGTATTTGGTCTAGATCTAGTGTTAGCGCTATCTTTAGGGTTAGTGTGATATTTAGAACTAACATTAGTGTTAGAATATAAGTCAGGGTCAGGGTTAATTTTAGGACAAGGACCTGAATTAGAGCTTGAATGTTATGACTAGGTTAAGGGTTAGGGTTTGGTTTAGGTTAACATTTAGGGTTAGGACAGTGTCTCAGTTTTATTTAAGGGATAAGGCTAAGTTTATGGCTGGTTTTAGGATTAGCAATCATGTTAGGTCTAGTTGTAGGTTTAGGATTAGGCTTAGGGTTAGTGTCAAATGTAGAGTTATGGTTAGATCTAGAGTAGGGTCTAGGGCTAGGGTTAGGGCTAAGGTTAGTTCTTGTGTTATGTTTATTGTAATGGATAGGGTTAGAACTAGAAATAGTGCTGGGGGAGAGTTAGAGTTAGCCTTAGGCCAAGGTTAGGGGTAGATGTATGGTTAGGGCTAAATTAGGGCTAGGATTAGGGCTATGGTTACTGTTAGGGTTATGCCTACGGTTAGGGCTAGAGATATGGATAGTGTTGGGGTTAGGTTTAGTGATATGGTTATGGGCAATGATTGGGTTATACCTAAGTTCAGGTCTAGGGTGAGGGTTAAAATTAGAAATAGGACAAGAGTTAGGGTTTGGGTAAGGATTAAGGCTAGTTATCTGCCTAAAATGAGGACTAGTGTTTGTGTTAGTGTTAGGGCTAGGATTAGGACTGGTGCTAATGTCAAGTCTGAGTTTATGGTTATGGTTAATTTTAGGGTTAGCTTATAGCTAGGTCTAGTGTAAGTGTTAAGTTTAGGTTAAGGGTCAGGTTTAAAGCTAGGTGTAATATTAAGGTCAGGGTTTGAGTAGGGTTTGGTTTAGGTTAAGATTTAGGGTTAAGGCTTGAATTAGCTTTAGGGATAGGGTTAGTGTGTGGGTTAGGGTAATTGATAGGGTTAGGTTAACAGTTCTGGTTAGGTTTAGAGTAAGGAATAGGGTTAGTGTTAGCAATAGTGTTAGTGTTAGTCCTAGGACTAGCATTTGTGTTAGGCTTATCTTTAGGGTAATGGATAGGGTTAGAAGTAAGGTTACAGCTAGGGTTAAGGTTAGAATTATTGATAGGGTTAGGTTTAGGCCTTGGGTTAGAGTCCGGATTAGTTTTTGGGTAAGTGTTAGCATTTGAACTAGGATCAGGGCTAGTGTGAGGGTTAGGTTTAAAGTGAGGTCTAATGTTAGGTTTAGTGTTAGGGTAATGTTTAGATTAAAGATAGAGTTTGAGTTAGAATTAGGGTTAGGGCGAGGGTTAGGTTTAGGGTTAGGTCTAGGCTCATGGTTAGGGTTACAATAGAGTTAGTCTTTACATTAAGTTTACGGCTAGGATAAGGGCAATGTTTTGTGTGAGGTTTATGGCCTCATTAGGGCTATGGGAAATGTAAGAGCTAAGGATATGGTTATGGCTAGTTTTAGGGTTAGGGTTATGGATAATTCCAGTGTCCTAGTTAGGTTTTGGGTTAGGATAAGATTTAGAGCTAGGGTTTGATTTGGGGTAACTGTCATTGTCGGGTTACGGTTAGGCTTAGGGTGAGGGCCAGATTTATGGCTAGCGTTTGGTCTAGGGATAGAGTTAGTCTTTACGTTAGGTTAATGGTTATTGTTAGGGCTAGTGCTAGGTTTTTATTTAGGGCTAAGTCTAGATTTATGACTCTATTTAGGGTTAGGTTTGGTCTAGTGCTAGTGTTACTGTTAGATTTAGGTATAGGTCTACCAGTAGAGGTAGGGGTAGTGTTTGCTTTGGGGTTAGTGTCAGGTTTAGACCTAAGCTTAGTGTTATGTTCAGAATAAGGGACATGGTTAGAGTTAGGGTTAGAGCTAGAATGAGGGCTAGGATTAGGACTAGTAATAGAGATATGGTTTGGGATAGGGTTAGTGAAATTTAGGCCTAGGTTTAGGGCTAGGGTTAGGGTTAGCATTAGGGTTAGTGTAAGGTATGATGTTACAGCTATGTTTGGTGCTAGGATAATGGATAAATTTAGGGTAAGGGCTAGGGTTAAAATTAGGGTTAGGATTAAGTCTAGGCTTAGAACTAGGATTAAAGATAGGGATAGGGCTAATGTCAGGTCTAGGTTTAGGTTAGGCTAGGGTTAGGGTTAGGGCCATGGTTTGAAAAACCAGCCTCTATCTCAGAGCAAAGCCTGTCCAAGCAAGGGACATGGCCTTTGTCCTTGGAAAGTCCCACAAAGCACTCCTTGGCCCATTCCCACCCTGCTAAATTGTTTATCTACAAATAACAGGAGAGATCTGCTGCACCAGGTGTCCCTGACTCAGTCAGGCTAGGTGGGGATCCATAGCAGCCCCCTAGCAGCCACCAATCAGCATTAGACAGGGAAATACCTGGGATGTCAGATAACCCTTCCAGGAGTTTATGTTGGTTAATAACAAGTTGGGAAACCATGTAGTTCAGCACGTACACCCCTCTTGGTTTAAACCAATCAGTTCAAATGAATACCCCTTTTGTACTGACCAATCATCCCTACCCAACTTGTTCCCACCAGTGAATGTGCTAATCATGTTTTAGAGTTGTTTAGGGTTAGAGTTAATGTTAGTGTTACCGTTAGGGTTAGGTTTAGGATTAGTGTTAAGGTTAGGGTTAGGTTTAGTGTTAGAGTTAGTTTTAGAGTTAGGGTTAAAGTTAGGTAAGGGTTAGGTTTAGGGTAAGGTTCGGGTTAGGGTTGTGATTTGGTTTAGGATTTGTATTAGGGTTAGAAATAGGGTTAGTGTTTGCGTTAGGTTTAGGGTTAAGGTGTTCGTTTGTGTTAGGGTTACTGTTAGGTTTATGGTTAGGGTTCATGTTAGGGTTAGGCTAGGTATAATGTTAGGGTTAGGTGTAAATTTTTGCTTATGGTTACAGTTAGTGTTACAGCTAGGGTTAGGTTTAGGGTTGGGATTAGTGTTTCACTTAGGGTTACAGTTAAGTTTAGGGTTTGTTTAAGGGTTATGGTTATAGTTAGTTTTAGTGTTAGGGTTAGGTTTAGGGTTAGTGTTAGAGTTAGTGTTAGTTTTAGGGTTAGGGTTAGGGTTACTGTTAGGGTTAGGTTTACTGTTAGACTTAAAGTTAGAGTTAGGTTTAGGGTTAGTGTTAGGGCCAGGCTTACAGTTAAGGTTAGGGTTAGGGTTGGAGATTGCTTTAGTGTTAATATTAGGGTTAGGGTTACGATTAGTGCTGGGGTTAGTTTTAGGGTTTGTGTTAGAGTTAGGTTTATGGTTATGGTTAGGATTAAGATAAGGTTTTGGGTTGTGGTTAGGATTAGTGTTAGTTTTAGGGTTAGGTTTAGGGTTAGTGATGTGGTTAGGGTTAGATTAGGGTTAGTGTTAGGGTTAACATTAGGTTTAGGGTTGGTTAGGGTTAATGTTAGTGTTACGGTTAGGTTAATTTTAGTGTTAATGTTAGGAATAGTGTTAGTGATAGAGTTAGGGTTAGAGTTAGGGTTAGTGTTAGGGTTAGGTTCATATTAGGGTTAAGGTTTGTTGTAGGGTTATGATTAGGTTTAACGTCAATGTTCGGGTTATGTTTAGGGTTAGGGTTAGTGTTAGGTTTAGGTTTAGGGTTAGGGTTAGTGTTAGTGTTTTGGTTATCTTAGATATAGGGTTAATGCTATGTTTTTGATTAGAGTTAGGGTTAGGGATAGTGTTACAGTTAGTGTTAGGGTTCATGTTAGGGTTAGGGTTAGTGTTAGGTTTAGTGTTATGTTTAGGGTTAGTGTTAGGTTATGGGTTAGGTTTAGGGTTAGGTAAGAGTTAGGGTTAGGGTTGTGGTTTGGGTTAGGGTTTGCGTTAAGTTTAAGGTTAGGGTTTGTGTTTAGTATTAGGTAAGAGTTAGGGTTATTGTTAGTGTACTGGTTAGGGTTAGGTTTAGGTTTAGTTTTAGAATTAGGGAGAGGATCAGGGTTAGGGATCGGGTTAGGGTTATGTTTAGGTTTAGTTTTAAAATTAGGATAAGGATCAGGGTTAGTGATAGGGTTACGGTAAGAGTTAGTTTAAGAGTTAGGATTAGGATTAATTTTAGGTTTAGTGTTAGGGTTAATGTTAGGGTTACAGTTATGGATCATGTTAGGTTGAGGGTTAGTGTTATTGTTTGGATTAGAGGTAGGGTTAGGGTTAGGGTTGGATTAGGGTTAGAGTTAGGGTTAGGATTAGTGTTAAAGTTAGGGCTAGTGTTAGGTTTAGGGTTAGGGTTATGGTTAGGGTAATGATAGGCTTGAGTTTAGGTTTAGGTTTAGTATTAGGTAAGAGATAGTGTTATTATTAGTGTATGGATTAGGGTTAAGTTTATGGTTAGTTTTAGAATTAAGGTGAGGATCAAGGTTAGGGACCAGGTTAGGGTTAGCGTTAGTTTACGAGTTAGGTTTAGGGTTAGGGTTAGTGTTAGTGTTAGGGTTAGGGTTACGGTTAGTGTTATGGTTTATGTTAGTTTAGGGTCAGGGTTAGGGTTTAGGTTAGTGTTAGGGTTAGTTTTAGGGTTAGGGTTAGGGTTAGGTTTCCTGTTAGGGTTAAGTTTAGGGTTAGGGTTAGGGTTATGGTTAAATAGAGAGTTAGTTTTAGGGTTAGGGTTAGTGTTAGGGTTAGGGTTAGTGTTATGTATAGTCTTAGGGTTAGTATTAGGGTTTGTGTAAGGGTGAGGGTTAGGGTTAGTGTTAGGGTTAGGGTTTGTGTTATGGTTAGTTTTAGGGTTAGGGTTAGGGATTATGTTAGGGTTAGGATTAGGTTTAGGGTTAGGTTTAGTGTGAGGATTAGGGCTCAAGTTAGCATTAGGGTTAATGTTCCATGTAGGATAATGATATTTTGGGGGTAGGGTTAAGGTTAGTTTTAGGGTAATTGAGAGGAAAGTTTTAGGGATATGGCTAGGGTCAGCCTGAGGATTAGCATTAGGTTTAGTGTTAGGTTTTGAGTAATGGATAGGGTAGAGCTAGGGTTAGGGCTAGGTTCATGGTTAGAGTCAGGGCTAGGGGTAGGGTTAGGTTTAGGTTTAGTGCAAGGATTAAAGTTAGGGTTAGGTTTAGGGTAAGGGTTAGGACTAGGTTTAGGATTCGATTAAGGGTTAAAGCTAGGGTTGGGTCTTGGATTAGGGCTAGGTTTTGGGTTATGTTAGGGCTCTCCTAGAAGGATACATCTAATGCAAGAACTAAGGTTATGATTAGGGCTAGTTTAGGGTTACATTTAAGAATAAGTTTAGTTATAGGATTAGGTTTAGGTGTAGATTGATGTTTTGAACTAGGGTTAGTGTTACGGTCAGAATCAGGGTAACGGATCGTTTTATGGTTAGGGATAGTACTCAAATTAGGGTTAGGCTTAGGGCTAGATGTAGGGTTAGGATTTGGTTTACGTTAAGATTTAGGGTTAGTTAAATGGCTCGGTTTTGTGTTTGGGCTAAAGCTGATGTTAAGTGTAGTTTTATGATTAGCATTAGTGTTATTGTTACTGATAGGGTGAGTTTAGGCTTAGGAGTAGATTTAGAGTTATGGTTAATTCTAGGGTAAGGACGATGGCTAGTGTTGGAGCTAAGATTAGGGCTAGTGTTTGGGTTATGGTAAAGGATAGGGTTAGAACTAGGAATAGGGCTATGGCAAGAGTTAGACTTAGTCTTATGGCTAGAGTTTGGGTTAGGGTTAGGGCTAAATTCGGGCTAGGAATAGGTCTAGGGTTAGTGTTAGCCTTAGTCCTAGGATTAGGGCTATGTTTATGGTTAGGTTTAGGGTTAGGTTTAGGGGAAGGGATGCCTGTTTGATTTCCACCTGCATTTCCATTTACCCATAGGTGTCAAAATGAAGTGAAACCTTAAAATACAAAGTGTGATAGTGAACCATTGAATTGAGAAGAACATACCTTGGGAGCATACTAAGGCTAGATAAAAGATGACTCCTGCCCTGTATCAAAGAAATTTGAGCAAAACTCTTACCCTAACATTACCTCTAACCCTAGCCCTAGACATAACCCTAAACCTAACATTAACCCTAACCTGATTAGAGAACCATTGATCCTAGACTTCCCGCACTTGGGGAGCCTTATGGGGCAAGCTAAGTGATGAATTCTACCCAACATCAAACAAAACTGACCAAATAATTATAGGAGGTATTTCAATACATGCATATTTTCCTGTTTTCTCCTAAAAGGCTCTCAGATTAAGTTGTTTTTGCATGCTTAACCATAGGCCTACTTTTACAAGGAACATACCAGAGTCCCTAGAGACAACTGATGGAGTGTGTGAAGTTTCAATAAGCTAGCACAAACCCTGTTTGATTTTTCAACTCCATTAAGTTTCCCATATAGGTCAAAATGAAGTGTAATTTTAATATACAAAATGTTTCTGACAGTAAACCTGTGAAAGGAGAAGGCCTGAATCCAGGGAACAGAGTAAATCTAGCTAAATGATAAATCCTGCCAAGTATCAAAGAATTTTGAATAAAAATAACTCTAACCCTAACACTAGCTCTAACCCTAGCTCTTCCCCTAACCCTAACATTTTTATGAAACTTTGACCGTAGAATTTCCAAACGTGGGCAGCCTAGTGGGGAAAGCTAAGGAATGAATGCTGTGCAGTATCAAAGAAATCTGTCCAAAAAGTTGTTGGAGTATATCAGTACATGCATATTTCCCTGTTTCCTAAAGGACTCTTGGATAAAGTTGTTTTTACATGCTTCAGCTTAGGGCTACTGTCACAAGAACAAACCAGAGTTTGCTCACAGAGAATTGATGAAGTGTGAAGTTTCAAGCAGCTAGCACCAATGCTGTTTGATTTTAAACTCCATTTCCATTGTCCTGCATAGGACAAAATGAACTAAAACTTTAAAATACAAACTGTTCCTTACAGTGAACCCTTGAACCTACGTGGCCCAAACAGGTGGGGTATAGTAAGAAAATAATGAATCCTGCCCAGTATCAAAGAAATTTTATTAAAAAGTACCTCAAATCCTAATACTAGCTTTAACATTAGCCCTAACACTATCCTTAACATAAACCCTAACCTGATTGAAAAAAATGATGATCCTAGAAATCCCAAACTTGGGAAGCCTAGTGGGCTAAGCTGTCAGATGAATCCTATTCAGTATTAAATAAATATGACCAAATAATTGAGGTGGTATTTCAGTTCATGCATACTTCTCTGTTTTCTGCTAAAGGGCTCTCAGATAAAGTTGTTTGGCCATCTTCCTCATAGGGCTACCTTCATGAAGATCCAGAGAGTTCCCACAGAGAACTGATTCAGTGTTTGAAGTTTCAAGCAGCTAGCACCAATTCGGTTTGATTTCAACCTCCATTTTCATTTACCTATATAGGTCAATATGAAGTAAAACCTTAAAATACAGAGATTCCCTGTTAGCAAACCATTGAAATGGGAAGGCCCAAACCTGAGGAACATATTAAGGCTAGGTAAATGATGACTCCTTCCAAGTATCAAAGTAATTTGTACAAAACTTACTCTCACCCTAACACTACATCTAAACCTAGCCCTAACGCTAAACCTAACAAAACCCCAACCTGATTAGAGAACCATTGATCCTAGAAGTCCCACACTTGGAGAGCTTTGTGGGGAAAGCTAAATAATGTATCCTACTCAGTATCAAACAAATCTGGCAAAATAATTATGGGAATAATTTCAGTGCATGCATATTCCCTGCTTTCTCCTAAAGGGCTCTTGGATAAAGTTGTCTTTGCATGCTTCACCTTAGGCCTACACTCACGAGGAACATACCAGAGTGTCCCCCACAAAGAATTGAGGGTGTGTGTGCAGTTTCAAGCAGCTATCATGAACTCTGTTTGATTTTAAGGTCCATTTACATTTACTCGTATAGGTCAAAATGAAGTAAAATGAAAACATTAACTGTTTCAGACACAATACAGTTGAATCAAAAGGCCTAAGTCTGGGAAACAGAGTAAGGTTATTTAAAGATGAGTACTAGATTTTATCAAAGAAATTTGAATTAAGTAACTCTAACCCTAATTCTTCCTCAAAACTGAGCCCTAATCCCAAATCTAAACATTAACATAGCCCTATCCCTAACCCTAAATTTAACCCGAATTTTAACAGTAATAATTGGCCAAAGCCTTGATCTAACTGTATCCATTAGTGTAACACTAACCCTAACCCTAAAGCTAAACGTATCCCTAACCCTATTATTTACCCTAGACCTGTTCTAACCATAACCCTCTCCCTGGCCCTAAATCTAGCTCCTACAATAACACTTACCCTATGCCTAACCCTAACCCTAGGCCTAAACATAACCCTAACTCGAACACTAGCCCTAATCTTAACCATAAACGTAGCCCTAAACCTAGCTGTAATCCTCTTTTACCCTAAACTTTAGACTAACCAAATGCTAACAATAGGACTAAACCTAACTGTATAGCTATCCCTACGGCTATTTAAAACCTTAAAACTATGCTGAACGCTAAACCTAACCATATCCATTACCCTGAAACTAATGCTAATTAAAGCCTGAACTCTAAACCCTAACCAAAACCAATCCCTAATCCTGACCCTGACCATAATAACACACCTACTTCTAAGCCTGACGTTTAACCTAAACCTAACCCTCACAGTAGACCTATTCATAACCAAACTCTACAACTACCCTTAACTGTAATGCTAGACCTGGCCTTAATCCAAGCCCTAGCCCTAACACAAACCCTCATGTGAGCCATAAACCTCGAATTAATGCTAACCCTCACCCTAACCCTAACCCAAGACCTAATCCTAACCATAACCCTAGACCTAACCTTAATATAACTGTATCCATTACCCTAAACATAACCCTTATCCTAATGCTAACCCTAAGACTAAACCTAACCCTATCACTATCCACAGAAATATCAATTACCCTAAACCTAACCTGAACCCTAAACCTAACCCTATCTTTACCCTAAACCTAACCCTAATCGAGCTGTAACACTAAACTCAAACCTAAAATAAGCCCTAACACTGATCCTGGTCCTAATAATTTCCCTGGCTCTAAAACTGACTCTTACCCTCTACCTAAACGTTACTATAGACCTGGCCATAAACCTTTCTGTAAAACTGTCCCTAACGGTAACCCTAGACTTGACATTAGCCGTAGCCATAACTCTAGCCTTAACCCTAACACAAACCCTCATCCAAGCTGTAAAACTAGCCTTAATCCTAACTCTCACCCTAACCCTAACCAAAGACTTAATCCTAACCATAATGCTAGCCCTAACCTTAACTGTATCCATTACCCTAAACATAACCCTTAGCCTAATGGTAATCCTAGGATTAAACCTAACCCTATCACTATCCCCAAAACTATCAATTTCCCTAAAACTAGCCCGGACCCTAAATCTAACCCTGTTTACCCTAACCTTAAACCTAACTCTAATTCCAGCTGTAACCATAAACTCAAACCTTAATCAAGCCCTAACATTGACCCTTGCCCTAATAAATCCCCTAGCTCAAAACCTGACTCTTACCATATACCTAACCAGTACAATAGACGTAGCCATAGTCATTTGCCTAAAACTATTGCTAACTGTAACCCTAGAACTGATATTAGCACTAGCCATAATTCTAGCACTAACCAAATTAGGCCTAGCCCTAATCCTAGTCCTAAACCTAAAACAAACTCTGGCCCTCATCCTACCCCTACGCCTAGCTTTAATCATGACCCTAACCCTAACCATACTCTTAACCCTAATTCTAACCCTCACCCTACCTCTATACCTAGCTATAATGCCATCTCTTACCCTAATCTTAAACTTAGGCTTATGGCTACATCTAGTGTAAGGGTTAGGTTTAGGGTAAGGGTCATTTTTAGAGCTCAGGGAATTATTAGGATTAGGATTTGACTTAGGTTAGGATTTAGGTTTATGGTTCAAATTAGCATTAGTGTTAGGGTTAGGGTATAGTTACGGTTTGTTTAAAGGTTCAGGTTTGGTTTAGGGTAATTGATACGGTTAGCGTTAGAGATAGGGCTAGGTTTAGGCTTAGGGTTAGCATTAGAGTAAGGGTTATGTTTAGGGTAATTGATAGGGTTAGAACAAGAGTTATGGTTAGGAATATGCCTTGAGTTAGTGTTAGAGTTAGTGTTAGAACTAGGTTTAGAGTTAGGATTAGAGTTATGTTTAGCATAAAGTTTAGGTTTTGAGCTAGGGTTAGGGCTAGGTTTACGGTTAAGTCTAGGGAAAGGATTACAGTAGGATTAGGTTTATGGTGGTGTTTTGAAGTAGATGAGTGTTAGGATATAAGTCAGATAAAGGGTTAATTTTAAGATTATGATTAGTACTTGAATTAGGGCTAGGGTTAGATCTAGGTGTAGTGCTAGGTTTTGGTTTAAGTTAAGGTTAGTTTTAGGCCTGTTGCTCGGTTTTGTTTTAGTGCTATGATTAGGGTTAGGGCTAGTTTTATGATTAGCTTTAGGGTTAGGGCTAGAGTTATAGTTAGGTTTAGGATTAAGGCTAGATTTAAGGCTAGGATTAGGGCTAGGTTTTGTGTTAGATTTAGGGCAACAATTAGGGCTAGGACTAATGATAGGTCTACGTTTTTAGTTAGTGATATTTTTAGGATTAGGTTTATGGCAAGGTCAAATTAAAGTGTTATGTTTAGGGAAAGGGTCAGATTAAGATCTGGGGTAATTTAGGGTCAGGGTCAGGCTTTGGGTTAGGTTAAGTTTTAGTTTTAAGGCTCAAATTAGCATTAAGTTTAGAAATAGTGTTAAGGTAATGGATAGTGTTAGGTTTAGGGTTAGGTTTGGTTTAAGGTAATGGATATGGTAAGGGTTTGTGGTAGGTTTAGGGTTAGGCCTAGGGTTAGCATTAGGGTTATAATTATTGTTAGGGAAATTTATAGGTTTACTCCTACGGTTAGGGCTATGATAAGGGTTAGGATTAGGGCTACAGTTAGCATTAGGCACAGGGTTAGGGCGAGAGTTACACTTAGGATTAAGTTTAGGGTACGGTTTAGGGTTTGAGCTAGGAATTTTGCTATGGCTAAGATTAATTTATGGTTTGGTGTAGGGTTATGGTCATGGTTAGTGTAATGGTTAGGGCTAGCGTAATAGGTTTAGATGTCAGGTTAAAGATAGTTTTAGGTTTAGGTTAGCATTAGGTTTAGGTTTATGATTGGGGTTAGCATTTGAGCTATCTTAGGTTTAGGGTTAGGGTTAGGTTAGTTTCACTGTTAGTTCTAGGGTTAGATTTATGTTTAGGGTTAGGGTAGGTTTTGCTTTAGGGCTAGTGTTATCATTCAGGTTAAGTTTAGGGTTAGAGTAATGGATAGGGTTCAAGCTAGGATTAGGGCTTGGGTTAAGGTTAGGATTAGGGCTTGGTTTAGGTTTAGGGTTTGACCTTGGGTTAGTGTTATGGTTAGATATATGTAAGGGTTAGGGTTTGAGCTAAGTTTATGGCTAGGGTATGGGTTAGCTTTACAGTCTGGGCTAGGGTAGATTTACGTTTAGGTTAAGGGCTAGGGTAGCATTAATTTTAGGGTTATTATTAGCATTATGGATAGAATTAGAGCTAGGTTTTGGGCTATGGTTAGAGTTAGGATTAGGGCTAGAATTCGGGTGAGGTTTAGGGTTTGGGCTAGGGTTATTTTATTGTAAGGTTTAGTGTTTGATCTAGGGTTAGGGCTAGAACGAGAGTTAGGGTTAGGGTTAGGGCTAAGTTTAGGTTTAGAGTTATGCTTCGGGTTAGGTTTAGGGCTGCAATTCAGGTTGGGTTTTGTGTGAGGTTAAGGGCTACTGTTAGGTGTATGGGTAATATAAGAGCTAGAGTAATGGTTATGGCTATATTTAGAGTTCATCTAGTGTTAGGGTTAGTTTTTGGCATAGAATAAGGTTTAGAGCTAGGGTTTTTGTTAGGGTAAATGTCAGGGTTCAGGTTAGGATTAGGTTTAGGCTAAGGTCCAGAATGAGGAATAGGGTTAGGTCTAGGAGTAGAGTTAGTGTTTGGTTTAAGTTAAGGGTTATTGTTAGGGCTAAGGCTAGGGTTATGGCTAAATTTAAGATTAGGTTTAGGTCTGGGGCTAGTGTTATTGTTAGGTTTAGGTTTAGGGTTAATGGTAGGGCTAGTGTTAGTTTTCAGTTAAGGGTTAGGGTCAAGTTTGAACCTAGGTTTAGTGTTAGGGTCAGAATAAGGGTCAGGGTTAGAGTTAGGGTTTGGGTTAAGTTTACAGCTAGAATGAGGTTTAGGATTAGGACTAATAATAGAGTTAGGGTTTGGGGTAGGCATAGAATTAGGGTTAGGACTAGGGTACAATAGGGTGAGGGTTTGACTAAATGTAAGGAATAGAGTTAGAAATAGGATTAGGACTAGGGATAGGGTTAGGTTTAGAGCCATGGTTAGGATTATGGTTAAAACTAGGGTTAGGCCTTGGATTAGGACTAGGTTTTGTGTTAGGTTTAGGACTATGGCTAATTTAAGAACTGGCATTAGGATTAGGGCTAGTTTTAGTGTTAGGTTTAGGGCGAGGTTTAGTGTGAAGATTAGGTTTAGGGATAGGGTGATGTGTAGAGCTAGGGTTAGTGTTAAGGTCAGAGTCAGGGTTAATATTATTTCTAGGGTTAGGGTTAGGACTCTAATTAGGGCTAGCTGTAGGGTTAGCGTTTGCTTTAGGTTAAGGGTTAGGGTCAGTGAAATGGCTCGGTTTTGTCTGATAGCTAGGGCTTGGGTTAAGGGCTAGTTTTCAAATTAGCGGTAAGGTTACAGCTAGTGTTAGTGTGTGGTTTAGGCTTAGGGTTAGTGTTATATTTAGAGTTAGAGTTAGATCTAGGTTTAGGGCTACAGCAAAGGATAGGGCTAGTGTTAAGGCTAGGATTTGAGTTATTATAAGGGATAGGGTTAGAACTAGAGATAGGGCTAGGGCGAGAGTTAGAGTTAGTGTAAGGATTAGATTTACGCTTAAAATTAGGGCTTACTTAGAGCTAGAATTAGAGCTTGGGTGAGTATTAAGGCTGAACCTAGGTTCATGGTTAGAGTTATGGTTATGGATATGGTTAGGTATGATGTTATAGCTAGCTTAGAAATAGAGCGAGGGTTAAAATTAGGTTTAGGTCTATGGTTAGGGTTAGGTTTAAGATTAAGGCTAAAATTAGAGCTAGGATTAGTGCTAGAGTTTGTTTCAGGTTTAGGACTTTATTAGGGCTACGGCTAACGTTAAGTCTAGGGTTATGGTTAGAGATAGTTTTAGGGGTAAGATCATTAGGGTTAGGATTAGGTTAATGGATATAATTAGGTTTAGGGTTCAGGTTAGGTTTAGGGCAATGTATAAGTTTAGGGGTAGAAATAGGTTTAGATTTATCCTAGGGTTAGCACGAGGTTTAGGATTAGGATTGTGGTAATGAATAGGGTTACATCTGGGGTTAGGTCTAGGTTTATGGTTAGGATGAAGGCTAGATTTAGGGTTAGGTTTTGGGTTATGTCAGGGGTTAGGGTTAGGGTTAGGTTTAGGGTAAGGTTTAGGGCTAGATTTAGGGTTATGTTTAGGGTTAAAGGTAGTGTTATGGCTCCAATTACGGATAGGTTATGGGTTAGGTTAGGGTAAGGTTTAGAACTAGAGCCAATGTAAGAAATAGTGTTATGATTAGAACTAGTTTTAGGGTTAGGGTTAGGGCTAGGTTTGGTTTAGGTTTAGGTTTTTAGTGATGTTTAGAGCTAGGGTTAGTGTTAGGGTCAGAGTCAGGGTCAGGGTTTGTTTTAGGGTTAGGCATAGGACTCGAATTAGAGCTAGGTTTAGGGCTAGGTTTAGGCTTAGGGTTTGGTTTATGTTAAAGTTTAGGGTTAGGACTATGGCTAGGTTGTTTTGTAGGGCTAGGGCTAGGTTAGGGCTAGTTTTCAGACTAGCATTAGTGTTACAGCTTGTGTTAGTGAGATGTTTAGCTTAGGGTTAGGGTTAGAGTTAGAGTTAGGGTTTGATATAGGATTAGGTCTAGAGCTAGGGTTAGGGCTAATGTAAAGGCAAGTGATAGGATTATGGTAAGGGATATGGTTAGAAGTAGAAATACGGCTAGGACAAGAGTTAGAGTTAGTTTTAGGGCTAGGGTTAGGTTAGGTTTAGGGCTAAATTAGGGCTAGGATTAGGTCTAGTGTTTGTACTATGGTTAGGCCTAGTTTAGGCGTAGGTTTAGATTTAGGGATAGGGTTAGGATAGGGGAAGGGATGGGGTTAAATTTAGTTTTAGAGCTAGGTCAAAGGTTAGAACTTTGGTTAGAACTAGAGTTATGAATTGATTTAGTAATAAGGCTAGGTTTAGGGCTAGATGAGGGCAAGGATTTGTTTTAGGTTTATGGCAAGAATTAGTGGTAGGGCTAATTTCAGGTCTAGGCTTACATTAGGCATAGATTGAGAGATTTTTGGCTAGGTCTAGTGTAAGTGTTCAGGTTAGGGTAAGGGTCAGGTTTAGAGCTAGGGTTATTATCAGGATTAGAATTAGGTTTCAGGTTTGGTTTAAGTTAGGGTTTACGTTTAGACTTGAATTAGCAATAGGGTTTTGATAGGGTAATGATAGGTTTGTGTTTAGGGTTCATGTTAGGTGGATGGTAATTGATAG
Source organism: Marmota flaviventris (assembly GCF_047511675.1). Classification (NCBI taxonomy): domain Eukaryota; kingdom Metazoa; phylum Chordata; class Mammalia; order Rodentia; family Sciuridae; genus Marmota; species Marmota flaviventris. The sequence continues at coordinate 113,568,606 of NC_092508.1, forward strand.
GGTTAGAGTTAGCAAATGGGATAGGAGAGCCTAACACTAACACTAGCCCTAACTGTAACCATAGGACTAAAACAAAAAAAAAAATAGTGTTAGCCCTAACTCTAAACCTTAACTTAAACCAAACTCTTAAACTACAATTAGACCTAACCCTAGCCCTAGATCGAGTCCTAACCCAACCCTAATACCAATACTGATGCTGACTCATATCCTAACACTCACCCTAACTCTTAACATTGCCCTCACCTTAAACTAAACCCTAACACTAACCCTAGCCCTAATTCGAGTTTTAACTCTAACCCTAAAACTAAGCCTGACCCTGATTCCTATTCTAACATGAACCCTAGCTAAAAATATCACACTAACCTTAAACCTAACCCTAACACTAAAACTAACCCATACCCTAACACTAAAACTAACCCTAATTTTAACCCTAGTTCTTACATTAGCCATTGCTCTAACCCTAGCCCTAACCCTAACACAAAACCTACGCCTAATCCGAGTCCTATACCTAGTTTTAACCCTAACTCTAACCATAAAGTAGCTCTAAACCAATCCCTTACTTAAGCAAAACCTTAAACCTAAGGGTAACCCTAGAACTATCCCTCATCCTTAGGCTAACCAAAACACTAACCTTATTAATAGCACTTACCCTTGCCTTCATTCTAGATATTACCCTATCCAAAACCCTAACACTAACCCTGACCCTTCTACTGACCTTACCTTTAATCTTAGGTCTAACCCTAACCATAACCCTAAACCAAAACCTACTGTAATCCTATCCCTAGACCTTATCCTGAACCTAACACTGAGCCTAGCACTAACCATAGCTCAGAACCTAACCCTTACACTAAACATAACCTTAACCTAACCCTAGTTCTAACCCTCACCCTAACCCTAAATCAAGACCTAATTCTAACCATAACACTTGCCCTAAACTGAAATCTAACTGTATCATTAACCTGAACATAATCCTTACCCTAATGTTAACCCTAAGCCTAACCCTAAACATATCACTATCCCCAAACTTATCAATTACCCTAAACCTACCCTGAACCCTAGACCAAATGCAATCATTACCCTAACCCTAAATCTAATGATAATTCGAGCCCTAACCCTAAACTCAAACCTTAACCTAACCCTAACACTGACACTGACCCTAATAAATCTCCTAGCTCTAAACCTCACTCTTACCCTATACCTAACCCTTATACTAGACCTAGCCATAAAACTAACCCAAAAACAATCCCTAAGCATAATCCTAGGCATGATATTAGCCCCAGTCATGATACTAGCCCTATCCCTAACACAAACCCTAGCCCTTATCCTAGCCCTAAACATAGCCTTAATTATAATCCTAACCATAACCCTAAGCCTAACTCTAACACTACCCCTAGCCCTAAATTAGATCAAATTTAACCCTATCCCTAAACTTAACCCTAACCCTACCCCAAAGACTAACTCTATCACACTAGTCCTAATCATAGTTCTAACCCTATACTTTACTGGAACCATAATCCTAGCCTAAACCATAGGTCCAACTCCAGCCCTATTCATAGCCCTAGCAGCAACCCTAGATCTAACCCTAACTCTAAATCTAACCATAAACCTTAGCCTAAACCTAAACCTAACACTAGCCCTAACCCTAAGGCTAATCCTGAAACTAGCTCTAACCCTAGCCCTAAAACAAAACCAAGCCATAGACCTAACCCCAACCCTTAATAAAAACCAAGCCCCAACCCTACACTTAGCCATAACTCTATCCATAATTCGAGTTCTAAGCCAAACCCTAAAATGAACCCTGACCCTGACTCTGACCTTAACACTAACCCTAGCTCTAAACATCACCATTACCCTATGCCTAAACATAAAAATAGACCTAGCCATAACCCTAATGCTAAAATTAGCCCTAATCACAACCCAGGTATCAACGTTAGCTGTTACCCTAAACCTAGCCATAATTTAAACCAAAACCTAGCCTTATTTGGAGCACTATCCCTAGATTTACTCCTAACCCTAACCCTATCATTAATCATAAATATAACCCTAGCTGTAACCCTAGATTTAACCCTAACCCTAACTCTATCAATAATCGTAACAATAACCCTGGCTGTACCCCTATCTCTAACCCTATCAATTACCCTAACCATAACCCTATCCCTAATGCTAAACCTGAGCCTAAACCTAACTGTATCACTAATCCTAACCCTATCCATTACCCTAAACCTAACCTGAAACCTAAACCTAACACAATCGTTACCCTAATCCTAACTCTAATGCTAATTTGAGCCCTAATATTAAACCTTAACCTATCCAAAACACTAATAATGACCCTGACCCAAAGTGTACCCTTAGCTCTAAACATGAACCTCACCCTAAACCTAACTCTTACACTAGATGTAGCTATAAACCTAAACCTAAAACAATTTGTAACCATAACACTAGACCTGAAATTATCTCTACCCAAAATCTTAGCATAAAACCTAGGCTTAATCCTAGCCTGAACCATAACCCGAGCCCTAACCTTAGTTCTATTCCTCATCCTAGCCCGAAACCTACATATAACCTCATCCTATACCCCAAAACTAATCATAACCCTAAATCTAACCCTAACCCTCACCCTAAACCTAGGCCTAACACAAAGCCTAGTATTAATCCTAGCCTTTATTTAATCCTAACCTAACCCTAAACCTAGCCATAAGACTAACTCAAACTCTTTCCATAGCCCTAGCCCTAGTTCTATCCTTAGACTAATTCCTAATTCTATATCTAATCCTAAGTCTAAATCTAAACCTAACTCTAAATTTAACTTTAAAATAAGCCTAAACCAAACCCTAACACTACCCCTAACCATAATGCTAATCCTAAAATGTGCCCTATCCCTAGCCCTAGCCATAAACCAAAACCAAGCCATAGCCCTAATCTTAACCCTTCACTTAAATCAAACCCTAACCCTACAACTAACCCTAAAACTAACTCTAAATCTAACCCTGACCCTGAAAATGACCCTAACACTAATCCTAGCTCAAAACACCACCCTAACCTAAAATTAACCTTAACACTATATCTAGCCTTTATGTAACCCTGAAACTAGCCTTAATCACAACCCTAGTTCATACATTAGTCATTGTCCTAACCGTAGCCCTAACCCTAACACAAGTTCTACACCTAATCCAAGCCCAAACATTAGCTTTAACTATAATATTAGGCTTAACCCTAACCTTAACCCTAGCTCTAACCATAACTCTAACCCTATTCCTTACACTAAGCCAAGACCTAACCCAAATGCTAACCCTAAACTTAATTCTAATCCTTAGCCTAACTTAAACTCTAATCATAATACTAGTCTTAACCCTAGCCCTCATTCTACCTCTAAACCTATCCCTGACCCTCATATGATCCTAACAGTAACCCTAGGTCTAAACCTGACCCTAACCCTACACCAAACCCTAACACTAGCCATCCTGGTAACCCTATACCTGTATATACACCTAATACTAGACCTGGACCCAAAGTTAATTCTAAATATAGTTATAACTCTAGACATAGACCTAAACACAAAAACTAGCACTAGCACTAACAATAACCCTTAACCTAAACCGAACACTTATCTTACACCTAGACTTAAACCTAGTCCTAATTCTGGCTCTAATGCTAACCCTAACCCTATCCCCAAAACTGATCCTAATTCTAACACTGAACCTAGCTTTAAACATGAAACTAACTCACAACCTAGACATAACAGTAGACCTAGACATAACCTTAACCCTAAAACTAGCACTAAACATAACCCTAGCTCTATCTTACATTAACTATAATCCTAACCCTAGCCCTAAACATAACATAAAACCTAGCCCTAAACCTATGCCTAAACTTAGCTCTAAGCATAACCCTTAGCCTAAACCTAGCCCTAAACCTAGCCCTAAACTATGTGTTGCCTTAGACCTAACCCTAACCTTTACACTAAACATAACCCTAGCTCTATCCTAAACCCTAACCCTAACCCTAGCTGTAATCCTAACATTAAACCTAGTCTAAACTTTAGCTCTAAACATATACATTACCCTAACCCTAACCCTAATTAAAACCCCATCCCTAAACACTAAACCTAAATCTAAACATAAATGTAAACCTAGATATAAACCTAAACCTAACCCTCGCCCTAGCCCTAATTCTAGTTCAAACACTAACCCTTACCCTAACTTAACTATAACCCTAGACCTAAACTTAACACTTACCCTAACCCTAAAACTTACCATAAATCACACCCTAATTCTACTCCTAAACCTAGCCCTAATCCTAGAGTTGATCCAAACCATAACCTAGCCCTAACCCTAGCTCTACACCTCTCCATTACACTAAAAATAACCCTAACCCTAATGGTAACCCTAACCCAATTGCTAAACGTAACTCATCCTTTACCCTGAACCTTAACTGAAACCTAAACTAAACCTTATCCATTACCCTAATCCTAAAACTAACCCTAATGCTAATTTGAGCCTTATCCCTAAACCATTAGCTAAACCAAATGCTAACTCTGACACTATACCTGGCCCTAATAATAACCCTAGCCCTAAAGCTGACCTATAACCTAAACCTAACTCTTACAATAGACCTAATCATAACCTAACCCTAAAACTATTTTTAACATTAACGCTAGACCTGATATTAGCCCTAGACCTGGTCCTAGCCATAACCCTAACAGAAACCCTAGACCTTAACCTAGCCCTAAACGTAGACTTAATCCTAAACTGAAACATAACCTAGGCCTAATCCTAATTCTAAAGCTCACCCTATACCTAAAGCTAGCTATAACCCCACCCATTGCCCTAAACTTTACATTAACACCAATGCTAACCCTAACACTAGCCCAACCCCTTAGTCTAACCCTAACATTAAACCTAGCCTTAATACTAGCCCTAATGTAGCCTGACCCCAACACTAACCCTAGCCCTAATCCTAAAACCTAATTTAGCTCTAACCCTAAACCTAACCCTATCTCTAGCCCTAATCATAGTACTAACTCTAACACTAACCGTAGTCGTAATCCTAGCCCAAATTTAGCCCTAACCCTAGTCCTAACCCTAGCTCTCATCCTAGCCCTAATTTAGCCCTAACCCTAAACCTAACCCTATGACTACTACTATGACTAAATCTAATTCTCACCCTACCGAATCCCTAGTTCTAACCATATTCATTACCCTAACCCTCACCCTAACCCTAGCCCTAGCCCTACCCTAACCCTAGATCTAACACTAACTCTAAATGTAACCCTCAACATAAGCCTAAACCTCAAACTAACACTAGCCATAACACTGATGCTAATCCATATTCTAGCCATAACCATAGCCTGAGCCCTAAAACAAAACCAATGGATATCCCTAACTCTTAACTTAAACCAAACCCTAACCGTACAAATACTACTAACTTTAGCCATAATTCAAGTGCTAACACTAACCCCGAAAACTAACCCTGAATCTGGCACTAACCCTAACAATCACTCTTGCTCTAAACATCACCCTAACCCTAAACCTAACTGTAACACTAGACCAAGACCTAACCCTAACCCTAAAACTAGCACTAATTGCAACACTAGTTCATACATTATCATAGCCCTAATACTAGCCCTAACCAAACCCAAATCCAAGTCCTAATCTGAGCCTTAACCCTAGCTTTAAACCTAACCCTAAACCTAACCCTAACACTAGCCCTAGACCTAAACCTAATCGTGACTCTAGCCATATCTCTAGCCCTAGACCTAAACAAAAGCTAGCCCTAGCCTTAATGATAAAACTTAACCTAACACAAAAACTAATCCTACCCCTAGACCTAATTCTAGTGATAATTCTGGGATTAATCCTAACCATAACTATAACCCGAACACTGACTCTGACCCTAACACTAAACCTAGCTCTAAACATCACGAAAATGGTAACGCTAACCCTAACACTTGATCTAGCGTAACACCCAAAAAGTAGCCCTAATCATAACCCTGGTTTGTACATTAGTTTTAGGCCAAACACTAGCCCCAAACTAACCCAAAACATGGCCCCAAGCCGAGTGCTAACCCTAGTTTTAACCCTAACCCTAAAACTAGCCCTAATCCATACCCTAACCCTAGATCTAACCCTAGCTTTTACCCTATCCATCACCTTAAGCTAAACCCTAAATCTAATGCTAACCCTAGTCCTAACCCTAATTCTTAGCCTAAACCAAACCCTAACACTATTACTAGGCCTAACCCTAAAATTCGTTCCAGCTCTAACCCTAACCAAAACCCAAACCTCATCCCTGACACTTATTCTGACCCTAATACTAACAGCAGGTATAAATCTGACCCTAACCTGAAACCGAATCCTAACATTAGCCCTACCGGTAATCATATACTTAAACCTAAACCTATCACTAGCCCTAGACTTAAACCTAATCCTAAATCTAGCCATATCTCTAGCCCTAGACCTGAACAACAACCTAGCCCTAGCCTTAACAATAACCCTTAACCTAACCCAAACACTAACCCTACCCCTAGACTTAACCCTAGTCCTAATTCTGGCACTAAACCCAACACTAACTCTAACCTGAACACAGGCCCTGACCCTAACATAATCCTCGCTCCAAAGCTCACTCTAAACCAAACCTAATCCTAACACTAGACCTAGCCATAACCTTAACCCCAAAACTATCCCTAATCATAACCCTAGCTCTTACATTACCGATGGCCCTAACACTAGGCCTAAACTAGCCCAAAACCTAGCTGTAATTTTAGGCCTGAACATAGCCCAAAGTGTAACCCTAAACCTAACCCCAGCCCTAACCCTAACCCTAAGCCTCGCTTTAGACCTAAACCAAGCTCAAGCCTAACCTTTACCCTTAACATAACCCTAGCCATATCCCAAACCCAAACCTAACACTAGCTCTAATCCTAACATTAATCATACCCCTAAACATGGTTCTAATTATATCAACTACCCTAACCCTAACCCTAATCATAACCATAAGCCTAGCCCTAAACCTAGCTCTAATTCTATCCACTACGATAATCACAATCCTAACCCTAATGCTAATCCTAGGCTTAACACAAACCCTATCACAATCCCTAAACCTATCCATTGCCCTAAAACTAACCTGAACCCTAATCCTAAGCCTATTCATTACCCTAACCCTAATTGTAACCCTAATGATATTTCGAGCCCTAAACCTAAACATTAATCTAAACCAAACCTTAAGCCAAATACTGACCCTAATAATACACATAGCTTTAAACTTACCCTTACCCTAAATCTAACCCTTACACTAGACCTAACCATAAACATAAACCGAAACCTATCTCTAACTAAACCCTAAACCTGACAATAGCCCTAGCCCAAATCCTAGCCCTAACCCAAACACAATCACTAGCTCTTATTCTAGCCTAAAACTGACCTTTATTCATAACCCTAACCCTAATTGTAACCCTTTCCCTAGCCCTAAACCTAGTTATAACCACATTGCTTACCCTAAACCTAACCCAGACCTTAACATTAACATTAAACCTAGCACTTACCTTAACCCTAGGACTAATCCTAACACTAACCCTAGCCCTAATCCTAAATCTAACCCTAATACTAACTTTAAGATTAACTATAACTCTCGCCCAAGACCTAGGCCTGATTCTAACTCTATCACTTACCATAATCTTATTCCTAGCCATAGCCTAGAATAACCCTAGCCCTAACCTTACATTTTGCCCTAACCATAGATCTAAACCTAACTCTAAATCTAAAACTAATTCTAAAACTAAACTTCACCCTAAAACTAGCCCTAACCCTAATGCTAATCCTAAAACTAGCTCTAACCATAGGCTTAGACCTAAAACAAACTGAGCAATAACAATAACCCTAAACTTTTACCTAAACCAAACCCTAACCTTATATCTAGCCCTAAGCCTATCCCTAGTTTGAGTCCTAATTTTAACCCTAAATCTACCCGTAAACCTGTCTCTGACATTAACACTAACCCTACCTCTGAACATTACCCTAAACCTAAACTTTAACCTAACACTAGACCTGGCCCTAACCCTAATTCTAAAACTAGTTCTAATCATAAACCTAGATCATACATTAGCCGTAACCTTAAACCTAATACTAACGCAAACCTAGCCCAAATCTGACACCTAACCCTAGATTTCACCCTAACCCTAACCCTAACACTATCCCTAACCCTAACCTTACCCTAGCTCTTACCCTAGCTCTAACCTTATACTTTACCATAGCCAAACCCCAACCCTAATGCTAAAACTATTTTTAACCATAACACTAGACCTGTAATTAGGTTTAGTCATAATCCTAGCACTAAACCTAGGCTTAATCCTAGCCTGAACCCTAAACTGAGCCCTAACCCTAGTTCTATTCCTCATCCTAGCCGTAAACCTACATATAACCTCATCCTATACCCCAAAACTAACCATAACCCTAAATCTAACCCTAACCCTCTCCCTAAACCTAGGCCTAACACAAAGCCTAGTATTAATCCTAGCCTTTATTTAATCCTAACCTAACCCTAAACCTAGCCATAAGACTAACTCAAACTCTTTCCATAGCCCTAGCCCTAGTTCTATCCTTAGCCTTATTCCTAATTCTATATCTAAGCCTAAGTCTAAATCTAAACCTAAATCTAAATTTAACTTTAAAATAAGCCTAAACCAAACCCTAACACTACCCCTAACCATAATGCTAATACTAAAATGTGCCCTATCCCTAGCCCTAGCCATAAACCAAAACCAAGCCATAGCCCTAATCTTAACCCTTCACTTAAATCAAACCCTAACCCTACAACTAACCCTAAAACTAACTCTAAAACTAACCCTGACCCTGACACTGACCCTAACACTAATCCTAGCTCAAAACACCACCCTAACCTTAAATTAACCTTAACACTATATCTAGCCTTAACCTAACCCTGAAACTAGCCTTAATCACAATCCTAGTTCATACATTAGTCATTGTCCTAACCGTAGCCCTAACCCTAACACAAGTTCTACACCAAGCCCAAACATTAGCTTTAACTATAATACTAGGCCTTACCCTAACCTTAAGCTAGTTCTAACCATAACTCTCACCCTATTCCTTAGACTAAGCCAAGATCTAACCCAAATGCTAACCACAATCTTAATTCTAATCCTTACCCTAACTTAAACTCTAATCATAATACTAGTCTTAACCCTAGCCCTCATTTTGCCTCTAAAGCTATCCCTGACCCTCATATGACCCTAACAGTAACCCTAGGTCTAAACCTGACCCTAACCCTACACCAAACCCTAACACTAGCCCTACTGGTAACCCTATACTTATACGTAAGCCTAACACTAGACCTGGACCCAAAGTTAATCATAAATATAGTTATAACTCTAGACCTAGACCCAAACAAAAACCCAGCACTAGCACTAACAATAACCCTTAACCTAAACCGAATACTTACCTTACACCTAGACCTAAACCAAGTCCTAATTCTGGCTCTAATGCTAACCCTAACCCTATCGCAAAAACGGACCCTAATTCTAACACTGAACCTAGCTTTAAACATGACACTAACTCACAACCTAGACATAACACTAGACCTAGACATAACCCTAACATTAAAACTAGCCCTAAACATAACCCTAGCTCTTACATTAACTATAGTCCTAACCCTAGCCCTAAACATAACATAAAACCTAGCCCTAAACCTATGCCTAAACTTAGCTCTAAGCATAACCCTTAGCCTAACCCTAGCCCAAAATCCAGCCCTAAACTATGCCTCACCTTAGACCTAACCCTAACCTTTACACTAAACATAACCCTAGCTCTATCCTAAACCCTAACCCTAACACTAGCCGTAATCCTAACATTAAACCTAGTCTGAACTTTAGCTCTAAATATATCCATTACCCTAACCCTAACCCTAATTAAGACCCCATCCCTAAACACTAAACCTAAATCTAAACATAAATGTAAACCTAGACCTAAACCTAAACCTAACCCTCACCCTAGCCCTAATTCTAGTTCAAACACTAACCCTTACCCTAACTTAACTATAACCCTAGACCTAAACTTAACACTTACCCTAACCCTAAAACTTACCATAAATCACACCCTAATTCTACTCCTAAACCTAGCCCTAATCCTAGAGTTGATCCAAACCATAACCTAGCCCTAACCCTAGCTCTACACCTCTCCGTTACATTAAACATAACCCTAACACTAATGGTAAGCCTAACCCGATTGCTAAACATAACTCATCCTTTACCCTGAACCTTAACTGAAACCTAAACTAAACCTTATCCATTACCCTAATCCTAAACCTAACCCTAATGCTAATTCGAGCGTTATCCCTAAACCTTTAGCTAAACCAAATGCTAACTCTGACACTATTCCTGGCCCTAATAATAACCCTAGCACTAAAGCTGACCTATAACCTAAACCTAACTCTTACAATAGACCTAATCATAACCTAACCCTAAAACTATTTTTAACATTAACCCTAGACCTGATATTAGCCCTAGACCTGGTCCTAGCCATAACCCTAACAGAAACCCTAGACCTTAACCTAGCCTTAGACTTAATCCTAAACTGAAACATAACCCTAGGCCTCATCCTAATTCTAAAGCTCACCCTATACCTAAAGCTAGCAATAACCCCACCCATTTCCGTAAACTTTACCTTAACACCAATGCTAACCTTAACTCTAGCCCAACCCCTTAGTCTAACCCTAACACTAACCCTAGCCTTAATACTAGCCCTAATGTAGCCTGACCCCAACACTAACCCTAGCCCTAATCCTAAAACCTAATTTAGCTCTAACCCTAACCCTATCTCTAGCCCTAATCCTAGCCCTATGTCTAACACTAACCCTAGTCCTAATCCTAGCCCCAATTTAGCCCTAACCCTAGTCCTTACCCTAGATCTAAGTCTAGCCCTAATTTAGCCCTAACCCTAAATCTAACCCTAGGACTACTACTATGACTAACTCTAATCCTCAACCCACCGAATTCCTAGTTCTAACCATATTCATTACCATAACCCTCACCCTTACCCAAGCCCTAGCCCTACCCTAAACCTAGATCTAACACTAACGGTAAATGTAACCCTCAGCCTAAGCCTAAACCTCAAACTAACACTAGCCCTAACCCTGATGCTAATCCACAATCTAGCCATAACCATAGCCCTAGCCCTAAAACAAAACCAATGGTTATCCCTACCTCTTAACTTAAACCAAACCCTAACCGTACAACTACTACTAACTTTAGCCATAATTCGAGTTCTAACACTAACCCCGAAAACTAACCCTGAATCTGGTACTAACCCTAACAATAACCCTTGCTCTAAACATGACCCTAATCCTAAACCTAACCGTAACATTAGACCAAGCCCTAACCCTAACCCTAAAACTAGCACTAATTGCAACACTAGTTCATACATTACCATAGCCCTAATACCAGCCCTAACCAAACCCAAAACCAAGCCCTAATCTGAGCCTTAACCCTAGCTTTAAACCTAATCCTAAACCAAACCCTTACCCAGGACATAGTCCTAAACTTTACCCTAACACTAGCCAGAATTCTAACCATTACCCTAGCTTTATCACTAGCTCTAACCCTATCCATTACCCTAATCATAACCATAACCTAATCATAACCATAACTCATAACCATAACTAACCGTACCATTACCCTAACTCTAAACCTAATGTTAATTCAAGCCTTAACCCTAAACCTTAACCCAACCCAAACCCTAACTCTGCCCCTTCCCATGATAATATACCTAGCTATAACCCTGAACCTACCACTAAACCTAATTCTTATACCAGACCTAGCAAAAAACATAAACCTAAAACTATTGCAAGCCAAAATCCTAGACCTGACATTTGCTCTAGCCGTAATTCTAGCCCTAAACTTAACACAAAACACACCCATAACCCTAACACTTACCCTAGCCCTAATCCTATCCATAACCCTAGCCATAAATTTAGCCTAACCCTATCAATTATCCTAAACATAACCCTAATTATAATGCTAATCCTAGGCCTAAATCTAACCTTATCCCTAACCATAACCCTATCCATTATGCTAAATCTAACCTGAACCCTAAACCAAACACTATCATTACCCTAAACCAAAATCTAATGCTAATTTGAGCCCTAAACCTAAACCCAAACCTAAAGAAAACCCTAAACCTGAAGCTGACCCTAATAATACCCCTAGTTCTAAATTTGACCCCTACCTGAAACCTAACACACTAAACATAGCCATAATCCTAACCCTAATCTTTAGCCTAACCCAAACCATCACCCTATTACTAGTTCTAACCCTGGCCCTCAATGTAGTTCTAACCATAACCCAAACCCTAAACCTAACCCTGACACTTATTCTGACCCTAACAGTAAGTCTAAACCTGAACCCAACCATAAACCAAACCCTAACACTAGCACTAGCAATAAACCTGTACCTAAACCTGAACTTAATACTAGCCCTAGACCTAAACCTAATCCTGACTCTAGCCATATCTCTAGCCCTAGACCTAAACAAAAACCTAGCCCTAGCCTTAATGATAAAACTTAACCTAACACAAAAACTAATCCTACCCCTAGACCTAATTCTAGTGATAATTCTGGGTTTAAACCTAACCCTAACTATAACCCGAACACTAACTCTGACCCTAACACTAACCCTAGCTCTAAACATCACGAAAATGGTAACCCTAACCCTAACACTTGATCTAGCGTAACACCCAAAAAGTAGCCCTAATCATAACCCTGGTTTGTACATTAGTTTTAGGCCAAACACTAGCCCCAAACTAACCCAAAACATGGCCCCAAGCCGAGTGCTAACCCTAGTTTTAACCCTAACCCTAAAACTAGCCCTAATCCATACCCTAACCCTAGATCTAACCCTAGCTTTTACCCTATCCATCACCTTAAGCTAAACCCTAAATCTAATGCTAACCCTAGTCCTAACCCTAATTCTTAGCCTAAACCAAACCCTAACACTATTACTAGGCCTAACCCTAAAATTCGTTCCAGCTCTAACCCTAACCAAAACCCAAACCTCATCCCTGACACTTATTCTGACCCTAATACTAACAGCAGGTATAAATCTGACCCTAACCTGAAACCGAATCCTAACATTAGCCCTACCGGTAATCATATACTTAAACCTAAACCTATCACTAGCCCTAGACTTAAACCTAATCCTAAATCTAGCCATATCTCTAGCCCTAGACCTGAACAACAACCTAGCCCTAGCCTTAACAATAACCCTTAACCTAACCCAAACACTAACCCTACCCCTAGACTTAACCCTAGTCCTAATTCTGGCACTAAACCCAACACTAACTCTAACCTGAACACAGGCCCTGACCCTAACATAATCCTCGCTCCAAAGCTCACTCTAAACCAAACCTAATCCTAACACTAGACCTAGCCATAACCTTAACCCCAAAACTATCCCTAATCATAACCCTAGCTCTTACATTACCGATGGCCCTAACACTAGGCCTAAACTAGCCCAAAACCTAGCTGTAATTTTAGGCCTGAACATAGCCCAAAGTGTAACCCTAAACCTAACCCCAGCCCTAACCCTAACCCTAAGCCTCGCTTTAGACCTAAACCAAGCTCAAGCCTAACCTTTACCCTTAACATAACCCTAGCCATATCCCAAACCCAAACCTAACACTAGCTCTAATCCTAACATTAATCATACCCCTAAACATGGTTCTAATTATATCAACTACCCTAACCCTAACCCTAATCATAACCATAAGCCTAGCCCTAAACCTAGCTCTAATTCTATCCACTACGATAATCACAATCCTAACCCTAATGCTAATCCTAGGCTTAACACAAACCCTATCACAATCCCTAAACCTATCCATTGCCCTAAAACTAACCTGAACCCTAATCCTAAGCCTATTCATTACCCTAACCCTAATTGTAACCCTATTGATATTTCGAGCCCTAAACCTAAACATTAATCTAAACCAAACCTTAAGCCAAATACTGACCCTAATAATACACATAGCTTTAAACTTACCCTTACCCTAAATCTAACCCTTACACTAGACCTAACCATAAACATAAACCGAAACCTATCTCTAACTAAACCCTAAACCTGACAATAGCCCTAGCCCAAATCCTAGCCCTAACCCAAACACAATCACTAGCTCTTATTCTAGCCTAAAACTGACCTTTATTCATAACCCTAACCCTAATTGTAACCCTTTCCCTAGCCCTAAACCTAGTTATAACCACATTGCTTACCCTAAACCTAACCCAGACCTTAACATTAACATTAAACCTAGCACTTACCTTAACCCTAGGACTAATCCTAACACTAACCCTAGCCCTAATCCTAAATCTAACCCTAATACTAACTTTAAGATTAACTATAACTCTCGCCCAAGACCTAGGCCTGATTCTAACTCTATCACTTACCATAATCTTATTCCTAGCCATAGCCTAGAATAACCCTAGCCCTAACCTTACATTTTGCCCTAACCATAGATCTAAACCTAACTCTAAATCTAAAACTAATTCTAAAACTAAACTTCACCCTAAAACTAGCCCTAACCCTAATGCTAATCCTAAAACTAGCTCTAACCATAGGCTTAGACCTAAAACAAACTGAGCAATAACAATAACCCTAAACTTTTACCTAAACCAAACCCTAACCTTATATCTAGCCCTAAGCCTATCCCTAGTTTGAGTCCTAATTTTAACCCTAAATCTACCCGTAAACCTGTCTCTGACATTAACACTAACCCTACCTCTGAACATTACCCTAAACCTAAACTTTAACCTAACACTAGACCTGGCCCTAACCCTAATTCTAAAACTAGTTCTAATCATAAACCTAGATCATACATTAGCCGTAACCTTAAACCTAATACTAACGCAAACCTAGCCCAAATCTGACACCTAACCCTAGATTTCACCCTAACCCTAACCCTAACACTATCCCTAACCCTAACCTTACCCTAGCTCTTACCCTAGCTCTAACCTTATACTTTACCATAGCCAAACCCCAACCCTAATGCTAAAACTATTTTTAACCATAACACTAGACCTGTAATTAGGTTTAGTCATAATCCTAGCACTAAACCTAGGCTTAATCCTAGCCTGAACCCTAAACTGAGCCCTAACCCTAGTTCTATTCCTCATCCTAGCCGTAAACCTACATATAACCTCATCCTATACCCCAAAACTAACCATAACCCTAAATCTAACCCTAACCCTCTCCCTAAACCTAGGCCTAACACAAAGCCTAGTATTAATCCTAGCCTTTATTTAATCCTAACCTAACCCTAAACCTAGCCATAAGACTAACTCAAACTCTTTCCATAGCCCTAGCCCTAGTTCTATCCTTAGCCTTATTCCTAATTCTATATCTAAGCCTAAGTCTAAATCTAAACCTAAATCTAAATTTAACTTTAAAATAAGCCTAAACCAAACCCTAACACTACCCCTAACCATAATGCTAATACTAAAATGTGCCCTATCCCTAGCCCTAGCCATAAACCAAAACCAAGCCATAGCCCTAATCTTAACCCTTCACTTAAATCAAACCCTAACCCTACAACTAACCCTAAAACTAACTCTAAAACTAACCCTGACCCTGACACTGACCCTAACACTAATCCTAGCTCAAAACACCACCCTAACCTTAAATTAACCTTAACACTATATCTAGCCTTAACCTAACCCTGAAACTAGCCTTAATCACAATCCTAGTTCATACATTAGTCATTGTCCTAACCGTAGCCCTAACCCTAACACAAGTTCTACACCTAATCCAAGCCCAAACATTAGCTTTAACTATAATACTAGGCCTTACCCTAACCTTAAGCTAGTTCTAACCATAACTCTCACCCTATTCCTTAGACTAAGCCAAGATCTAACCCAAATGCTAACCACAATCTTAATTCTAATCCTTACCCTAACTTAAACTCTAATCATAATACTAGTCTTAACCCTAGCCCTCATTTTGCCTCTAAAGCTATCCCTGACCCTCATATGACCCTAACAGTAACCCTAGGTCTAAACCTGACCCTAACCCTACACCAAACCCTAACACTAGTCCTACTGGTAACCCTATACTTATACGTAAGCCTAACACTAGACCTGGACCCAAAGTTAATCATAAATATAGTTATAACTCTAGACCTAGACCCAAACAAAAACCCAGCACTAGCACTAACAATAACCCTTAACCTAAACCGAATACTTACCTTACACCTAGACCTAAATCAAGTCCTAATTCTGGCTCTAATGCTAACCCTAACCCTATCGCAAAAACGGACCCTAATTCTAACACTGAACCTAGCTTTAAACATGACACTAACTCACAACCTAGACATAACACTAGACCTAGACATAACCCTAACATTAAAACTAGCCCTAAACATAACCCTAGCTCTTACATTAACTATAGTCCTAACCCTAGCCCTAAACATAACATAAAACCTAGCCCTAAACCTATGCCTAAACTTAGCTCTAAGCATAACCCTTAGCCTAACCCTAGCCCAAAATCCAGCCCTAAACTATGCCTCACCTTAGACCTAACCCTAACCTTTACACTAAACATAACCCTAGCTCTATCCTAAACCCTAACCCTAACACTAGCCGTAATCCTAACATTAAACCTAGTCTGAACTTTAGCTCTAAATATATCCATTACCCTAACCCTAACCCTAATTAAAACCCCATCCCTAAACACTAAACCTAAATCTAAACATAAATGTAAACCTAGACCTAAACCTAAACCTAACCCTCACCCTAGCCCTAATTCTAGTTCAAACACTAACCCTTACCCTAACTTAACTATAACCCTAGACCTAAACTTAACACTTACCCTAACCCTAAAACTTACCATAAATCACACCCTAATTCTACTCCTAAACCTAGCCCTAATCCTAGAGTTGATCCAAACCATAACCTAGCCCTAACCCTAGCTCTACACCTCTCCGTTACATTAAACATAACCCTAACACTAATGGTAAGCCTAACCCGATTGCTAAACATAACTCATCCTTTACCCTGAACCTTAACTGAAACCTAAACTAAACCTTATCCATTACCCTAATCCTAAACCTAACCCTAATGCTAATTCGAGCGTTATCCCTAAACCTTTAGCTAAACCAAATGCTAACTCTGACACTATTCCTGGCCCTAATAATAACCCTAGCACTAAAGCTGACCTATAACCTAAACCTAACTCTTACAATAGACCTAATCATAACCTAACCCTAAAACTATTTTTAACATTAACCCTAGACCTGATATTAGCCCTAGACCTGGTCCTAGCCATAACCCTAACAGAAACCCTAGACCTTAACCTAGCCTTAGACTTAATCCTAAACTGAAACATAACCCTAGGCCTCATCCTAATTCTAAAGCTCACCCTATACCTAAAGCTAGCAATAACCCCACCCATTTCCGTAAACTTTACCTTAACACCAATGCTAACCTTAACTCTAGCCCAACCCCTTAGTCTAACCCTAACACTAACCCTAGCCTTAATACTAGCCCTAATGTAGCCTGACCCCAACACTAACCCTAGCCCTAATCCTAAAACCTAATTTAGCTCTAACCCTAACCCTATCTCTAGCCCTAATCCTAGCCCTATGTCTAACACTAACCCTAGTCCTAATCCTAGCCCCAATTTAGCCCTAACCCTAGTCTTACCCTAGATCTAAGTCTAGCCCTAATTTAGCCCTAACCCTAAATCTAACCCTAGGACTACTACTATGACTAACTCTAATCCTCAACCCACCGAATTCCTAGTTCTAACCATATTCATTACCATAACCCTCACCCTTACCCAAGCCCTAGCCCTACCCTAAACCTAGATCTAACACTAACGCTAAATGTAACCCTCAGCCTAAGCCTAAACCTCAAACTAACACTAGCCCTAACCCTGATGCTAATCCACAATCTAGCCATAACCATAGCCCTAGCCCTAAAACAAAACCAATGGTTATCCCTACCTCTTAACTTAAACCAAACCCTAACCGTACAACTACTACTAACTTTAGCCATAATTCGAGTTCTAACACTAACCCCGAAAACTAACCCTGAATCTGGTACTAACCCTAACAATAACCCTTGCTCTAAACATGACCCTAATACTAAACCTAACCGTAACATTAGACCAAGCCCTAACCCTAACCCTAAAACTAGCACTAATTGCAACACTAGTTCATACATTACCATAGCCCTAATACCAGCCCTAACCAAACCCAAAACCAAGCCCTAATCTGAGCCTTAACCCTAGCTTTAAACCTAATCCTAAACCAAACCCTTACCCAGGACATAGTCCTAAACTTTACCCTAACACTAGCCAGAATTCTAACCATTACCCTAGCTTTATCACTAGCTCTAACCCTATCCATTACCCTAATCATAACCATAACCTAATCATAACCATAACTCATAACCATAACTAACCGTACCATTACCCTAACTCTAAACCTAATGTTAATTCAAGCCTTAACCCTAAACCTTAACCCAACCCAAACCCTAACTCTGCCCCTTCCCATGATAATATACCTAGCTATAACCCTGAACCTACCACTAAACCTAATTCTTATACCAGACCTAGCAAAAAACATAAACCTAAAACTATTGCAAGCCAAAATCCTAGACCTGACATTTGCTCTAGCCGTAATTCTAGCCCTAAACTTAACACAAAACACACCCATAACCCTAACACTTACCCTAGCCCTAATCCTATCCATAACCCTAGCCATAAATTTAGCCTAACCCTATCAATTATCCTAAACATAACCCTAATTATAATGCTAATCCTAGGCCTAAATCTAACCTTATCCCTAACCATAACCCTATCCATTATGCTAAATCTAACCTGAACCCTAAACCAAACACTATCATTACCCTAAACCAAAATCTAATGCTAATTTGAGCCCTAAACCTAAACCCAAACCTAAAGAAAACCCTAAACCTGAAGCTGACCCTAATAATACCCCTAGTTCTAAATTTGACCCCTACCTGAAACCTAACACACTAAACATAGCCATAATCCTAACCCTAATCTTTAGCCTAACCCAAACCATCACCCTATTACTAGTTCTAACCCTGGCCCTCAATGTAGTTCTAACCATAACCCAAACCCTAAACCTAACCCTGACACTTATTCTGACCCTAACAGTAAGTCTAAACCTGAACCCAACCATAAACCAAACCCTAACACTAGCACTAGCAATAAACCTGTACCTAAACCTGAACTTAATACTAGCCCTAGACCTAAACCTAATCCTGACTCTAGCCATATCTCTAGCCCTAGACCTAAACAAAAACCTAGCCCTAGCCTTAATGATAAAACTTAACCTAACACAAAAACTAATCCTACCCCTAGACCTAATTCTAGTGATAATTCTGGGTTTAAACCTAACCCTAACTATAACCCGAACACTAACTCTGACCCTAACACTAACCCTAGCTCTAAACATCACGAAAATGGTAACCCTAACCCTAACACTTGATCTAGCGTAACACCCAAAAAGTAGCCCTAATCATAACCCTGGTTTATACATTAGTTTTAGGCCAAACACTAGCCCCAACCTAACCCAAAACATGGCCCCAAGCCAAGTGCTAACCCTAGTTTTAACCCTAACCCTAAAACTATCCCTAATCCATACCCTAACCCTAGATCTAACCCTAGCTTTTACCCTATCCATCACCTTAAGCTAAAACCCAAATCTAATGCTAACCCTAGTCCTAACCCTAATTCTTAGAATAACCCAAACACTAACCCTATTACTAGGCCTAACCCTAACCTTCGTTCCAGCTCTAACCGTAACCAAAACCCAAACCTTATCCCTGACACTTATTGTGACCCTAATACTAACAGCAGGTATAAATCTGACCCTAACCTGAAACCGAATCCTAACATTAGCCCTACTGGTAATCATATACTTAAACCTAAACCTATAACTAGCCCTAGACTTAAACCTAATCCTAAATCTAGCCATATCTCTAGCCCTAGACCTGAACAACAACCTAGCCCTAGCCTTAACAATAACCCTTAATCTAACCCAATACTAACCCTACCCCTAGACCTAACCCTAGTCCTAATTCTGGCACTAAACCCAACACTAACTCTAACCTGAACACAGGCCCTGATCCTAACACAATCCTCGCTCCAAAGCTCACTCTAAACCAAACCTAATCCTAACACTAGACCTAGCCATAACCTTAACCCCAAAACTATCCCTAATCATAACCCTAGCTCTTACATTACCGATGGCCCTAACCCTAGGCCTAAACTAGCCCAAAACCTAGCTGTAATTTTAGGCCTGAACATAGCCCTAAGTGTAAACCTAAACGTAACCCTAGCCCTAACCCTAACCCTAAGCCTCGCTTTAGACCTAAACCAAGCTCAAGCCTAACCTTTACCCTTAACATAACTCTAGCCATATTCCAAACCCAAACCTAACACTAGCTCTAATCCTAACATTAAACCTAGCCCTAAACATAGCTCTAATAATATCAACTACCCTAACCCTAACCCTAATCATAACTATAAGCCTAGCCCTAAACCTAGCTCTAATTCTATCCACTATGATAATCACAATCTTGACCCTAATGCTAATCCTAGGCTTAACACAAACCCTATCACAATCCCTAAACCTATCCATTGCCCTAAAACTAACCTGAAACCTAATCCTAAGCCTATTCATTACCCTAACCCTAACTGTAACCCTAATGCTAATTAGAGCCCTAAACCTAAACATTAACCTAAACCAAACCTTAAGCCAAATACTGACCCTAATAATACACATAGCTTTAAACTTACCCTTACCCTAAATCTAATCCTTACACTAGACCTAACCATAAACATAAGCTGATACCTATCTCTAATTAAACGCTAAACCTGACAATAGCCCTAGCCCAAATCCTAGCCCTAACCCAAACACAAACACTAGCTCTTATTCTAGCCTAAAACTGACCTTTAATCATAACCCTAACCCTAATTCTAACGCTTTCCCTAGCCCTAAAGCTAGTTATAACCACATTGCTTACCCAAAACCTAACCCAGACCTTAACATTAACATTAAACCTAGCCCTAACATTAACCCTAGGACTAATCCTAACACTAACCCTAGCCCTAATCCTAAACCTAACCCTAATACTAGCTTTAAGATTAACTATAAGTCTCGCCCTAAACCTAGCCCTAATTCTAACTCTATCACTTACAATAATCTTTTTCCTTGCCATAGCCTAGAATAACCCTAGCCCTAACCTTACATTTTGCCCTAACAGTAGATCTAAATCTAACTCTAAATCAAACCCTAATTCTAAAATTAAATCTAACCCTAACACTAGCCCTAACCCTAACGCTAATCCTAAAACTAGCTCTAACCATAGGCTTAGACCTAAAACAAACTGAGCAATAAAAATAACATTAACTTTTACCTAAACCAACCCCTCACCTTATATCTAGCCCTAAGCCTAGCCCTAATTTGAGTCCTAATTTTAACCCTAAATCTACCCCTATACCTGTCTCTGACATTAACACTAACCCTACCTCTAAACATTACCCTAAACCTAAAACTTAACCTAACACTAGACCTGGTCCTAACCCTAATTCTAAAACTAGTTCTAATCATAAACCTAGATCATACATTAGTCGTAACCTTAAACCTAATACTAACCCAAAGCTAGCCCAAATCTGACACCTAACCCTAGCTTTCACCCTAACCCTAACCCTAACACTATCCCTAACCCTAACCCGAACAATAGGTGTAACCCTAGCTCTAACCTTATACTTTACCGTAGCCAAACCCCAACCCTAATGCTAACCCTAGTCCTAAAACTAATCCTTAGTCTATCCCAAACCCTAACCCTATTACTAGTCCTAACCCTAGCTCTCATTCTTGTTATAATCATAACCCAAATTCTAACCCTAACCCTGACCCTTATTCTGACCCTGAACCTAAACCAAACCCTAACACTAGCCCTACCCATAAACCTATATCTAAACATAACCCTAATATTAGCCCTACATTAAACCTAATCATAAATCTAGCCATATCATTAACCAAGACCTTAACAAAAAACTAGCCTTGCTCTAATGATAACCCTTAACCTAAGCCAAACACTAATCTTACCTCTAGACCTAACCAATCCTAATTCTGGCTCTAGCCCTAACCCTAACCCTAATCCAAACACAGACCCTGACACTAACACTAACCCTAGCTATAAAACTGACCCTAACCGAAACCGAAACCTAACATTAGACCTTGCCATAACCGTAAACATATCCCTTACATTACCATAGCACTAAAACTAGCTCTAATCCTATCACAACACCTAGCCATAATCCTAGGTCTAAATCTAGCCAAAGCGTAACACTAACCCTAACCTAACATTATCCCTTACTGTAAGCCTAACCCTCATGCTAACCCTAACCCTTGTCTTAGACCAAACTCTAGATAAAACCCAAAACTGAACCCTCCACATAACCCTAGCCCTATCCCTAAATCTAATCCTAATCTTGGCCCTAATCATAATGTTAACACTAGCCCTAATACTATCTCTAAATTTATCCATTACCATAAACAGAACCTTAACCCTAATGATAACACTAGCTCTAATTCTAATTGTAAACCTAATCCTAGACCTAACCCTAAACCTAACCCTCATTGTAGCCTTAACCCTAGATAAAACCATAACCCTTATTCTAACACTAAACCTAGCCCAAACCCTAACACTTACCCTAAACGTAAAACTACCCCTTACCCTAACCTGACATCTAACACTATCCATTACCCTAACTCAAATGATAATCTTAGCTCTAACCTTAACACTAACCCTAAAGCTATAACTACCCCTAAACCTAACCCAACATCTAATGCTATCCATTAATCTAACTCTAAAGATAACCTTTGCCCTAAACCTAAAATTGACCCTAACCTTAAACATAAATCTAACCCTAGACATAATCCTAAACCTAACCCTCATCCTAGCACTATCCCTAGCTCAAAACCTAACCTGTATCCTAAACCTAACTCTAACCCTAACCCTAACCATAACCCTAACTCTAGCCCTAATCCTATCCAAAACTCTATCCCTAACCCTAGATCTAATGCTGTTAATTATCCTAACGATAACCCTAACCCAAATGCTAACCCTAGGCCTAACCCTAACCCTGTCACTAACACTAACCCTACCAATTACCCTAATCTTATCCTGAATCCTAAACCTAAACCTATCCATAAACCTAACCTTTATTCTAACCCTAACGCTAATTTGAGCCCTACCCCTAATAATTAACCTAACACAAACCCGAAACCTGACCCTTACTCTAAAAATACACCTTACACTTTACCTGGGCCTTACCCTAAACCTAACATTAGACCTAGCCATGAACCTAACCTAATAACTATCCCTAGCCATAACCCTAACCTTGACATTATCCCTATCCCTAAAACTTGCCCTAACCCTAACTCAAACCCTAGCGCTCATCCTAACCCAAAATCTAGCCTTAAGTCTAACACAAACCTAACCTTAGACCTAAACCTAATTCTAATCATCACCCCAGGCATAAACCTAGATGTAACACTAAACCTAAAAATGGCCCTAATTGTAAGCCTAATTCTTACATTATCCGTAGCCTTAAAGCTAACACAAAACCTAGCCTAGACCTAATCCAAGCTCTAACCCTAGCTTTAACCCTATCCTAAATCTAACCCTAGCCATAACCCAAACCCTAACACTAGCACTAACCCTATCCCTTACCCAAGGTCAAACTATAAACCTAAAGGTACCCTTTTCCTAAACTTAATTCTATAGCCAAACCCAAAACCTAACTCTATTACTAGTCCTAACCCTAATCCTCAATCTAGCTCTATCACTATCCTAAACCCTAACACTAACCCTGACCCTTATTCTGACCCTAACACAAACCATAGGTCTAAACCTGACCCTAACCCTAATCAGACCCCTAACATTGGCACTGCCTGTATCCATATAACTAAACCTTACACTAACACTAGACCTAGATCTACACTTAATCTATTATCTAGTGATAACTCTAGGCCTAGCCCTAAACAAAACTTAGTCCTAGCCCTAATAATAACCCTTAACCTAACCCAAACACTAACCCTACCCCTAGAACAAAGCCTAGTCACTAACCACAAACCTAGCCCTAAACCTAACAAGGACCCTTACCTTAACACAAACCCTACCTCTAAACCTTATCCTAACAAAACACATAACCCTAACACTAGACTTAGCCATATCACTAACCCTGAGACTGGACATCACCATAGGCCAAAACCTATCTCTAACTCTATTCATTACCCTACCGTATGCATAAGGCTAATGCTAACCCTAGCCCTAACCCTCACACTGACTCTAACACTAATGTTCGTTCTAGTCCAAAACCGAGCTCAATCTCTAACCCTTAGACTTAACCTAACGCTTACCCTAGTGCTAACCATAGCTCAAACTCTAAATCATACCCTAATCCTAAACCTAACCATAACCCTAGGTCTAAACCTAACTCTAGGCCTAATAATAACCATAACCATAGACCTAACCCTATCCCTTACCCTAAGCACAACCATAACCCTAAGGCTAACACTAGGCCTAACGCTATCCCGTTTGCTAACTCTAACTATATCAATTACCGTATACCTAACATGAACCCTAAACACAAACCTATCATTACCCTATCTAAACCCTAATGCTAATTCAAGTCTAAACCTAAACCCTAACCTAAACCAAACCTGAAACCTAATTCTAACCATAATAATAACCCTAGCTCTAAACCTGATCCTAACCCTAACCTGAACACTTACACTAGACCTAGCCAAAAATCTAACTCTCAATCTATGCCTAATGTAAGCCTAGACCTGACATTAGCCCTACCCCTAATTCTTGCCATAACCCTAAAACAAATCCTAGCCCTCATCCTAGCCCTAAACCTAGCCTTATTACTAAATCAATCCATAACTCTAGTTCTAACCGAATTCTAACCTTTTACTTAGCTCTAAAACTAATTTTAACCCCATCCCTTCCCCTAATCCTAATCCAATTCCTAAATCTAAACCTACGCCTAAACTAGGCCTAACCATAGTACAAACACTAGACCTAATCCTAGCCCTAATTTAGCCCTAAACCTAACCTAACCCTAGCCCTAAGACTAACTCTAACTCTTGTCCTAGCCATATTTCTACGTCTAACGTATCCCTTACCATAATCCTATCACTTGCCTTTACATTAGCCCTAACCCAAGCTCTAGCCCTAATCCTATATGAAACCCTAACTCTAAATCTAACCAAACCCTAAGCTAAATATCTCACTAACACAAGCTGTAACACTATTGCTAGTCTGAAAACTAGCACTAACCTTGCCCTAGCCCTACAAAACAACCTAGCCATAGTCCTAACCCTAAACTTTAACATAAACCAAACCCTAAGCCTACACCTAGCCCTAAACCTAGCTCTAATTCGAGTCCTATGCCTAACCCTAAAACAAACCCTGACCCTGACTCTGACCCTAACAATAACGCTAGCTCTAAACTTCACTCAAAACCTAAATCTAAACCTAACATACCCCTAACCCTAACCCTAAAACTAGTTCTAATCATAACCTTAGTTCTTACATTGGCTCTAGTTCTAAACCTTACCCTAACCTAACCCAAAACCTATCTGTAATTGGAGCCGTAACACTACTTTAACCCTAAACATAACCCTAAATCTAGCCCTAAACCTTACCCTAAACCTAACCCTAAACCTAACCCCTGACATAACCTAAATCCTAACCCTAAACCTAGCCTTAATCCTAACCATAAACTTAGACCTAACCCCAATTGTAACCCTATTCATTACCCCAATCCTAATCCTAAACCTAGTGCTAACCCTAGGATAAACCTAAACCTATTTCTACCCCTAAACTTATACATTGCCCTAAACCTAACCTGAACCCTAAACCTAATTATATCCATTAACCTAATCCTAACCCTAATGATCTTACCCCTAAAACTATCTCTAACCATAACCCTAGACTTAACATTAGTCATAGCCCTAATAAAGTCCTAAACCTGAAACAAACTCTAGCCCTAATCCTAGCTCTAATCTTAGCCTCAATCCTAAACCTAACCCTAACCATAGACCTATACCTAATTTTAACCCTCGCTCTAGTTCTAAGCTGGCTATAACATCATACCTAACCATATCCATAACCATAACCCTAACCATGAACCTAGGCTCAGCATTAATACTCACCCTAGCAATAATTCTAGCTGTAATTAAGCCCCAATTTAAAGCATAAATCTAATCCTTACAATAACTCTAACTCTCGCACTAGCCCTATCCCTAGTTCTAACCCTAGTCCTTATAATAAATCAAATCCTAGCCTTAACAATAGCCCTATCCTTTGATGTAGCCCTAAACCTAGATCTAACTCTAACTCTAAATATAACCCTAACCCTAAGCCTAAACCACACACTAACACAGGCTGTAACCCTAATGCTAATTTGAAAACTAGCCCTTAACCCAAGAACTAGCTATCAAACAAAACCGAGCCATTTCACTGACCCTAACCCTTAACCTAAAGCAAATGCTAACCCTACAGCTAGCCCTAATTAGAGTCCTAACCCTAACCCTAGAAATAATATTAACCCTGACTCTGACCTTAACACTAACCCTAGCTCTACACATCACCCTATCCCTAAACCTAATCTTCACACTAAACCTCGCCCTAAACCTAACACTAAAACTAGCCCTAATCCTAATGCCAGTTCTTAAATTAGCCATAGTCCTAAACCTAACACAAAACCTAGTCCTAATCCAAGGCCTAACCCTAGTTTTAACCATAATCCTAACCATGGCTCTAAACCTAACCCTATCCCTAGTCCTAATCCTATTTCTAACTCTATTTCTTACATTTAGTCAAACCCTCACCCTATTGTACCCTAGTCCTAACCCTAATTCTATGCCTACCTCAAACCCTAACTCTATTATTAGTCCTAATCCTAAACCTCATTCTAGCTGTAAACTTAACCCAAACCCTAACTCTAACCCTGACCCTTATTCTGACCCTAACACTAAACCTAGGTTCAAACCTGACCCTAACCCTTAACTGAAAACTAACACTAGCCCTACCATTAACCCTAAACCTAAACCTAACAATAACACTAGCCCCAGACCTAAACCTAATCTTAAATTTAGCCATAACCCTAGACTTAGCCCTAACAATAACCCTTAACTTAAACCAAACACTAACACTACTCCTAGACCTAACCCTAGTCCTCATTCTGGACCTTAGCCTAAACCTAATCCTAACCTGAACCCTGACATTTACCCTAACAAAAATCCTAGCTCTAAACCTTATTCTATGCCAAAAACTAACCCTAACACTAGATGAACTCTAAATATAGCCATAAACATTACTCTAGCTC
Organism: Marmota flaviventris; assembly: GCF_047511675.1. Lineage (NCBI taxonomy): Eukaryota > Metazoa > Chordata > Mammalia > Rodentia > Sciuridae > Marmota > Marmota flaviventris. Next base: position 113,596,039 of record NC_092508.1, read on the forward strand.
TTACATTACCCATACACCTAACAGTAGCCCTTAACCTCACACAAAACCCAGCCTGAATTATAGCCATAAACCTAACCTGAAGCATAACTCTAAACCTAAACTTAGCCCTAACCCTAACCCTAACCCTCGTTCTAGCCCTAACCCTAGCTTAAACACTAAACCTTACCATAAAATAACCCTAGCCCAAACCCTAAACCTCACCCTAATTCTAGACCTAATCCTAACTCTAACCATAGACCAAACCCTAGCTCTAATTCTATCCATTATGCTAATAATAACCCTAAAATTAATGCTACCCTAGCCCTTAACCTAACCATAAATCTACCCTAGCCCAAACTGTAAAGCTAACCCATACCCTAGCCATAAACTTAGCTCAATCCCTAACACTTACACTTAATCTAACCATAACACTAACCCAAGGTCAAAACTTAAACCTAAACCCAGCCCTAATCCTAACCTTAACCCAAGCCCTAACCCTAGCTTGAACCCTATCCATTACTCTAACCCTGAACTTAACCCAAATGATAGCACTAGACCAAAAGCTAAACATACCCTAACCCTAAATATAAACCTAACCCTAGAACTAACAGTGAAACACTACTTTTAACCCTAAACATAACCCTAAATCTAGAACTAACAGTGAAACTAACCTAACTCTAACCCATAAACCTAAGATAGCTCAAATGCTAACCCTAATCTTAAACCTAAACCTAACGCTAACCTAAACCTAAAACTATCTTTAACCTGACATCTAAATCTGTTACCCTAGCCCTAACCATTTCACTAACCATGACCATAACCCTAGACCAAACCATAAAATTAATCTTACCCATAGCAAAATTCCTAGCTCAAACCCTAAACCGTACACTAAACTTAATCCTAAGTGTAACCCTCGCCCTAACCCTGACCCTAAAGCTAATTCTAGCCCTAAACCTAACCCTTATCCTAGCCCTAACTGTAGGTCTAAACGTATAAATTACCCTAACAATAATTATAACCCTAATTCTAACCCTAGGCCTAACCATAAACCTACCACAAACACTAACCATATCCATTACCTTAAACCAAACCTAACCCTAAACCTAACACTATCCATTACCTTAACCCTAATTCTAACCTTAATGCTAATTTGAGCCTTAACACTAAAACTTAACCTAACCCAAACCCAAAGCCTGACCCTGACCCTAAATTACCCCAAATCTTAATCTGACCCTTTCCCTAAACGTAACACTTTAATTTGACCTTGCCATAAACCTACTCCTAAAAATATCACTAACTATAAACGTAGACCTGACATTAGTCCTAGCCCTAATTGTTGCCCTAAACCTAACACAAAACCTAGCCCTAATCCCAGCCTTAAATCTAGCCTTAATCTTAAATCTAACCATAACCCTAGCCCTAACCCTAATCATAGCACTAAAATAAAACTGAGCAACAGGCCTAACACTAACCTTAACTTAAACAAAACCTTAGCACTACACCTAGATTTAATCCTAGCACAAATTCAAGTCCTAATCATATTCTTAAATTTAACCCTTTATCTGACTTATATCCTAACTCTCCTCTAGTTCAAAACACCACCATAAACCTAATCCTACCGTAATCCTATCCCTAGACTTAACCATAAACCTAGCCCTAACCCTAGCTCAAAACCTAACCTTTATCCTAAACATAACTCTAATCCTAACTCTAATCCTAGTTCTAACACTAACTGTAACACTAACTCAAGGCATATTCCTAACCATTACTCTATTTCTAACCCTATCAATTACCCTAACTATAACCCTTATTCTAATGCTAACCCTAAGCCTAACCCTAGCCCTATCTCTAACACTAACCGTATCAATTACCCTAAACCAAACCTGAACCTTTAAACAAACCCTAACTATACCCTAACACTAACACTAATGCTAATTTGAACCGTAAACCTAAATCCTTACCTAAGCCGAATCCTAATCCTAATAATTCCCTGAGCTCCAAACCTGACCCTTACCCTAAACCTAACACTTACACTAGATGTAGCCATAAGCCTAAGTTTAAGATTAGGGTAAGAGATGGCATTACAGCTAGGTATAGAGGTAGGGTGAGGGTTAGAATTAGGGTTAAAAGTATGGTTAGGGTTAGGGTCATGATTAAAGCTAGGCATAGGGCTAGGATGAGGGCTAGGGTTTGTTTTAGGTTTAGGACTAGGATTAGGGCTAGGCCTAATTTCAGGTCCAGAATTACGGTTAAAGATAGTTTTAGGGTTAGGATTATGGCTACATTTAAAGTAAAGTTTAGGTGTAGGGTTATGTTCAAGTTTAGAGCTAGGGGTTTTATTAGGGTCAATGTCAGGGATAGGGTTTGGGATAGGTTAAGGTTTAAAGTTAGGGCTTGAATTAGTGTGTTAGGGTTAGGGTAATGATAGGTTAAGTTTAGGTTCAGTTTAGGTTCAGGGTAATAGATTGAGTTAAGATTAGGGATAGGTTTAGGTTCATGCCTAGGGTTAGCATTAGGGTAATGGTTTTCATTATGATAATGGATACATTTAGATATCAGTTTAGGGCTAGGTTTTTGGTTATGAATAGGACTATGGTTAAAGCTAGGATTAGAGCTATGTTTTGGATTACATTAGGGATAGGGCTATGGAGAGGGCTAATGTAAGTTCTAGGGTGAAGTTTAGGGCTAGTTTTAGGGTTTTAGGGCTAGAGTTATTGTTAGGGTTAGGTTTAGGGTTAGGGTGATGTTTAGATCTAGTAGTGTTAGGGTCAGTGTCAGGTTCAGGGTTAGTTTAAGGGTTTGGCTTATAACTCATATTAGGGTTAGTGTTAGGGCTAGGTTTAAGGTTAGGGTTTGGTTTAGGTTAAGGGTGTTAGTATTATAGCTATAGCTCAGCTTTGTTTTAGGGCTAGGGGTAGTGTTAGGGCTAGTTTTAGGATTAGTGTTATGGTTTGGGATAGTGTTAGGGTATGGGTAGTCTTCGGGTTAAGGCTCAATTTACAGTTAGGTTTTGTCTAAAGTTAGTGCTAGGGCAAAGGATAGGGCAAGGGTTAGGGCTAGGGTTAGGGCTAGGGTTAGGGTTACGGTAAGGCTTAGAACAAGTGAAAGATCTCATGTTAGAGTTAGAGTTAGTCTTAGGACTAGATTTAGGGATAGGGCTAAAGAATGGCTATGATTAGGGCTAGGGTGTCAGGGTTATGCCTAGAGTTTGGGATAGGGTTGTAATTAAGGATATGGTTAGGGCTAGGATAAGGTCTAGGTTTGTGTTATGGTTAGTGCTAGAATTATGGCTAGGGCTAATGTCAGGTCTAGGGTTACAGTTAGCAATAGTTTTAGGCAAATGTTTATGGCTAGGTCTATTGTACTGGTTAGGTATATGGTAAGAGTCAGGTTTTGAGCTATAGATTTATTAGGGCCAGGGTCAATGTTAGGGCTTGATTAAGGTTTGAGTTGGTTACAGCTGGAATTAGAGTTAGGTTTAGGGTTAGGGTAAAAATAGGGTTAGATTTAGGGTTCAGGTTAGTTTTAGGGAAATTGATAGTTTTGGGGATAGTGATAGGGTTAGGTTTAGTCCTAGGATTACCATTAGGCTAAGGGTTATGTTTAGGGTAATGGATATAGTTAACGTTAGGGCTAGCATTATGGTTAGGATTAAGTCTTTGGTTAGGGTTACGGTGAGAGTTAGGATTAAGGCTAGATTTACAGCTCGTATGATGGTTTCTGTTAGGGTTAGGGCTAGAATTATGGCTACGGCTAATGTCAAGTCTAGGGTTACCGTTAAGGACAGTTTTACAGAAAGGTTTATGGCCAGGTCTATAGTAAGATTTAGGTAGAGGGTAAGAGTCAGTTTTAGAGCCAGGGGATTTATTAGGACTAGGATCAGTTTTAGGGCTTATTTTAGGTTTGAGTTTAGGGTTACAGCTCGATTAGGGTTAGGTTTAGGGTAAAGATAGGGTTAGGTTTAGGGTTCAGGTTAGGTTTAGGGTAATTGATATTTCTGTGGATAGTGATAGGGTTAGGTTTAGTCTTAGGGTTAGCATTAGGATAAGGGTTATGTTTAGGGTAATGGATACAGCTATATTAAGGTTAGGTCTAGGGTTATGGTTAGGATGAGGTCTTGGGTTAGGGTTAGGGTGAGGGTTAGCATTAATACGAGGTTTATGGCTCAGATGAGGGTTTGTGTTAGGGCTAGGGCTTGGATTAAGGCTAGGTCTAGCATTACAGTTAAGGGTAGTTGTAGGGTTTGGTTATGAACAGGTCTACTGTGAGGGTTAGGTTTAGGGTAAAAGTCAGGCTTAGAGGTAGGTGTGTTATTATGGTCAGGGTCAGGATTAGGGATTGGTTTTGGTTAGGGTTTAGAGTTCAGGCTTTAATCAGCATTAGTTTCAGGGTAATTGATATGGTTCAGTTTAGCATTCAGGGCAGTTTTAAGGTTTTAAATAGCCGTAGAGATAGCTATACAGTTAGGTTTAGTCCTATTGTTAGCATTTGGTTAGGCTTAATTTTAGGGTAAAAGAGGATTACAGCTAGGTTTAGGGCTACGTTTATGGTTAAGATTAGGGCTAGTGTTAGGGTTAGGGTTATGTTTAGGCCTAGGGTTAGGGTTAGGTTTAGGGTAAGTGTTACTGTCGGAGCTATATTTAGGGCTACGGAGAGGGTCAGGGTTAGAGCAGGTCTAGGGTAAATAATAGGGTTAGGGATACGTTTAGCATTAGGGTTAGGGTTAGGGTTACGGTAATGGATACAGTTAGATCAAGGCTTTGGCCAATGGTTACAGTTAAAATTCGGGTTAAATTTAGGGTTAGGGATAGGGCTATGTTAATGTTTAGGGTTAGGATTAGGGATCAGTTTTGAGGAAGAATTAGGGTTAGAGTTACTTAATTCAAATTTCTTTGATACCATCTAGGACTCATCTTTAAATAACCTTACTCTGTTTCCCAGATTTAGGGCTTTTGGTTCAACTGTATTGTGTCTGAAACAGTTAATGTTTTCATTTTACTTCATTTTGACCTATACGAGTAAATGTAAATGGACCTTGAAATCAAACAGAGTTCATGATAGCTGCTTGAAACTGCACACACACACCCTCAATTCTTTGTGAGGGACACAGGGAATGCAGGGAATATGCATGCACTGAAATTATTCCCATAATTATTTTGCCAGATTGGTTTGATACTGAGTAGGATTCATTATTTAGCTTTCCCCACAAAGCTCTCCAAGTGTGGGACTTCTAGGATCAATGGTTCTCTAATCAGGTTGGGGTTTTGTTAGGTTTAGCGTTAGGGCTAGGTTTAGATGTAGTGTTAGGGTGAGAGTAAGTTTTGTACAAATTACTTTGATACTTGGAAGGAGTCATCATTTACCTAGCCTTAATATGTTCCTCAGGTTTGGGCGTTCTCATTTCAATGGTTTGCTAACAGGGACACTCTGTATTTTAAGGTTTTACTTCATATTGACCTATATAGGTAAATGAAAATGGAGGTTGAAATCAAACCGAGTTGGTGCTAGCTGCTTGAAACTTCAAACACTGAATCAGTTCTCTGTGGGAACTCTCTGGATCTTCATGAAGGTAGCCCTATGATGAAGATGGCAAAACAACTATATCTGAGAGCCCTTTAGCAGAAAACAGAGAAATATGCATGAACTGAAATACCACCTCAATTATTTGGTCATATTTTTTTGATACTGCATAGGATTCATCTGACAGCTTAGCCCACTAGGCTTCCCAAGTTTGGGATTTCTAGGATCATCATTTTTTCAATCAGGTTAGGGTTTACTGTAATGAACAGTTTGTATTTTAAAGTTTTAGTTCATTTTGTCCTATGCAGGTAAATGGAAATGGAGCTTAAAATCAAACAGCATTGGTGCTAGGGGCTTGAAACTTCACACTCCCTCAATTCTCTGTGAGCAAACTCTGGTTTGTTCTTGTGACAGTAGGCCTAAGCTGAAGCATGTATAAACAACTTTATCCAAGAGTCCTTTAGGAAACAGGGAAATATGCATGTACTGATATACTCCATCAAATTTTTGGACAGATTTCTTTGATACTGCACAGCATTCATCCCTTAGCTTTCCCCACTAGGCTGCTCACGTTTGAAAATTTTACGGTCAAAGTTTCATAAAAATGTTAGGGTTAGGGGAAGAGCTAGGGTTAGGGCTAGTGTTACGGTTAGAGTTAATTTTATTCAAAATTCTTTGATACTTGTCAGGATTTATCTTTTAGCTAGATTTACTCTGTTCCCTAGATTCAGGCCTTCTCCTTTCACAGGTTCACTGTCAGAAACATTTTGTATTTTAAGATTACACTTCATTTTGACCTATATGGGAAACTTAATGGAGTTGAAAAATCAAACAGGGTTTGTGCTAACTTATTGAAACTTCACACACTCCATCAGTTCCCTCTAGGGACTCTGGTATGTTCCTTGTTAAAGTAGGCCTATGGTTAAGCATGCAAAAACAACTTAATCTGAGAGCCTTTTAGGAGAAAACAGGAAAATATGCATGTATTGAAATACCTCCTATAATTATTTGGTCAGTTTTGTTTGATGTTGGATAGAATTCATCACTTAGCTTGCCCCATAAGGCTCCCCAAGTGCGGGAAGTCTAGGATCAATGGTTCTCTAATCAGGTTAGGGTTAATGTTAGGTTTAGGGTTATGTCTAGGGCTAGGGTTAGAGGTAATGTTAGGGTGAGAGTTAGTTTTGTTCAAATTTCTTTGATACAGGGCAGGAGTCATCTTTTATCTAGCCTTAGTATGCTCCCAAGGTATGTTCTTCTCAATTCAATGGTTCACTATCACACTTTGTATTTTAAGGTTTCACTTCATTTTGACACCTATGGGTAAATGGAAATGCAGGTGGAAATCAAACAGGCATCCCTTCCCCTAAACCTAACCCTAAACCTAACCATAAACATAGCCCTAATCCTAGGACTAAGGCTAACACTAACCCTAGACCTATTCCTAGAACAAATTTAGCCCTAACCCTAACCCAAACTCTAGCCATAAGACTAAGTTTAACTCTTGCCATAGCCCTATTCCTAGTTCTAACCCTATCCTTTACCATAACCGAAACACTAGCCCTAATCTTAGCTTTAACACTAGCCATCGTCCTAACCCTAGAATTACCCATAACTCTAAATCTACTCCTAAGCCTAAACTCACCCTATCAGTAGCAATAACACTAATGCTAATCATAAAACTACACTTAACTTCAGCTTTAGCCCTAAAACAAAACCTAGCCATAATCCAAGACCCAACCCTAGCTTTAACCCTTACTCGAATCCTAAACCTAGTCCTAACACTTACCCTAAACCTATCCCTAACTTTAATCCTTGCACTTAATCTAAACCTAACCCTACCCCTATCCCTGACTCTAACCATAAACCTAGGCCTAAACCTAGCTCTACCCTATCCATTACTCAAACCCTAACAGTAAACCTAATGCTAATCCTCAGGCTGACCCTAGCCATATCCCTAAATTTAACCTGTCAATTACCCTAAAACTAACCTTAACCCTACCCCCAAAATATCATTATCCTATATGGAACTTTAACCCTAATGCTAACTCGAGCCCTAATCCTAACACTAAACCTAAATCTAATTCTACAAAACCCTAACCCTAAGACTAACTCTAACACTCACCCTAGCCCTATCCCTAGATCTAACCTTATCCCTTATGATAACCCAAACCCTAGACCAAACCCTAGGCATAACCTAGATTTAACCTAACTCTAAATCTAACCATAACCATAAGCCTAAACCATACCCTTTGACTAGCTTTATCCTTAACACTAATTTGAAAACAAGCCCCAACCCTAGCCCTAGCACTCAAGCAAAGCCGAGCCATAGCACTGACACTAACACTTAACATAAACCATAGCCTAAGCCTACACCTAACCCTAACACCAGCCCTAAATCAAGTCTTAACCCTAACCTTAGATCTAATTCTAATCCTGACTCTGACCCTAACACTGACCCTAGCTCTATACATCACCCTATCCCTAAAACTAATCCTAACACTACACCTCACCCTAAAACTAACCCTAACACTACACCTCACCCTAAACCTAACCCAAAACTAGCCCTAATTGTAGTGCCAGTTCTTACATTAACCATACCCCTAAAGCTAACACAAAAACTAGCCCTAATGCAAGGCTTAACCCTAGATTTAACCTTAACCCTAGCCCTAATCCTAACCCTAGCTGTAGTCTTAACCCTAGCTCTAACTCTATCCCTTACCCTAAGACAAACCCTCACTCTATTGCTACCCTAGTCCTAACACTTATCTTAAGCCTACTCCAAACCGTAACTTTATTACTAGTCCGAACCATAGCCCTTATTCTAGCTCTAAACTTAACTCAAACCCTAACCCTAATTCTGACCCTTATTCTGACACTAACACAAAACCTAGGTTTAAAACTGACCCTAACCCTTATACAAAACCTAACACTAGCCCTACCAGTAATCCTATACCTAAACTTAACACTAACGCTAGCCCTAGACCTAAACCTAATTCTAAATATAGCCTTAACCCTAGCCTTAGCCCTAACAATAACCCTTAATCTAAACCAAACACTTACCCTACACCTAGACCTAACCCTAGTCCACATTCTGGACCTAAGCCTAATCCTAACCTGAACCCTGACACTTACCCTAAGAAAAACCCTAGCTCTAAACCTTATCCTAACCCCAAAACTAAACCTAACACTGGAAAAATCCTAAATCTAGCCATAATCATAACTCTAGCTATTAAAATACTAATACACCTAACACTAGCCCTAAACCCCACACAAAACCTAGCCCTAATTGTAGCCCTAAAACTAACCCTAAGCATAACTGTAACCCTAAACCTAGCCGTAAACCTAACCCTAACCCTCGTCGTAGCTCTAACCCTAGCTCAAACCCTTAACCTTACCATAAACATAACCCTAGCCCAAACCCAAAACCTCACCCAAACCGTAGACCTAATCCTAACCATAACCATAGCAAAAATCCTAGCTCAAACTCTATCCACTACCTTAAACATAACACTAAACCTAATGCTAACCCTAGCCTTAACCTTAATCCTAACACTACCCTTGCTCTGACTGTAACCCTAACCCTCACTCCAGCCCTAACCCTATATCAATCCCTAACCATTAAACTTAAGCTAACCCTAACTCTAACCGAAGGCCTAACACTAAACTAACCCTAGCCCTAATCCTAACCTGAATCCTAGACATTACCCTAGCTTGAAACCAACCCATTACCCTCACCCTAAACTTTACCCTAATGATAACATTAGACCTAAAGCTAAACATACCCTAAACATAAACATAAACCTAACCCTAGAACTTGCAGTGAACCTACCCTAAACCTAACCTAAGCTATCTCAAATCCTAACCCTAAACCTAACCCCTAGTTCTAAACCTTATTCTAACAGAAAACTTAATCCAAACTCTCTCTCTCTCTCTCTCTCTCTCTCGCTATATATATATATATATATATATATATATATATATATATATATCCCTAACACAAAAAAACTAGCCATAACCATTACCCTAGCTCTTACATTCTCCATAGCCATAACACTAGCTTTAAACCTCACACAAAAGGTAGCCCTAATACAAGCCCCAAAACTGGACCTAAGCATAACCTTAACCCTAACTGTAGCACAAACTCTAAACCTAATGCTTGCCCTAGATCAAATCCTAGCTCAAACTCTAACCTTACTCTAAACATAACCCTAGCTCTAACCCTAACCCCAAAACTATCCCTCATCCTAACTGATACCATAGCCCATATCCTAGCTCTAACTTTATCCATTACCTTAGACATAACCTTAAACCTAATGCTAAACCTAGCCATAACCCTAACCCTAACCCTAACTGTAGCCCTGACTCTAACCATAACCCTCGCCCTAGCCCTAACCCTACCTCAAACCCTAACACTTACATTAAAACTAACCCTAACACTAGCCCAAGTTGTAACCCAAACCCTAGCCCTAATCCTAACCTTAACTTATGCCCTAACACTAGCACTAAATATATTCATTATTCTAAATATAAGCCTAAACCAAATACTAACCCTAGGCCTAACCTGAACCCTATCCCTAACACTAACCCTATATATTACTCTAAACCTAAACTAAAATGTAAACCGAACTTTATCAATTACTCTAACCCTAACCCTAACCCTAATGCTAATTTGAGCCCTAACCTTAAACCTTAACCAAAACCAATCCTTAACACATACTCTGACTGTAATAATAACCTAGCTCTATACCAAACCCCTATGCTAAACCTAACTCTTACACTAGACCTAGCCATAAACCTATCCCTAACCCTTTCCCTAACCATAACCCTAGACCTGATATTAGCCGTAGCCCTTATCCTAGCCCTAACACTAACACAAACACTAGACCTGATCCTAACCATAAACCTAGACTAAATCCTAAAAAAAACTCTCACCTAGCCCTATCTCTAAATATAACCCTCGCCCTAGCACTGAAACTAGCTATATAACCCCAACCCTTTCCCTAAAACTAACCCTAACATTAGCCCTAACCATACGCCTAACCCTAACACTAATCATAGCACTAATCCTAGCCCTATTTGAACCCTAACCTTAACCCTACCCCTAAACCTAGCCATTGTTCTAAACCTAAATCTTAACCAAAACCAAACCCTAACCCATAACTAGCCATAACCCGAGCTCTAATTCGAGTCTAGGCCTAAAACTAACCCTCACACTGACTCATATCCAAACACAAACCCTAGCTCTAAATATCACCCTAAACCTAAAACTAATGCTAACACTAGACCTAGCTGTAACCCTAACCCTAAAACAAATCCTAATCATAACCCTAGTTCTTTCATTGGACGTAGCCAAAACCTAGAACTAACTCTAACACAAAAATAGTCCTTAGCCATGCCCTAAAACTAGATTTAACCCTAACCCTAACCCTAAAACTAGCCCTAAACTTAGCCCTAATCCTAGCCCTAACCCTAGCTGTAATCCTATCCATTACCCCAAAACAAACCTTATTCATAAAGCTAACTCTAGTCCTAATCCTAATCCTTAGCCAATCCCAAACAATAACCCTATTACTAGTCCTAACACTAGACTCATTCTAGATCTAACCCTTACCTAAAACCTCACCCTAACCTTCACCCTTATTCTGACCCTAACACTAATAATAGGTCTAAATTTGATGCTAAACCAAAAATGAAACATGAAACTAGCCCTATCTAGAAAAATTATACCTAAACCTAACACTAACACTAGCCCTAGACCTAAACCTAATCCTAAATCTAGCTATTACTCTAGCCCTTGACCTAACCAAAAACATAGTTCTAGCCGTAACCATAAACCTTAACCTCAACCAAACACTAACACTACCACTAGACCTAACCCTAGTCCTATTCTGGCTTTCACCCTAACCCTAACTTTAACCTGAACACTGGCGCTGACACTAAAATTAAACCTAGCTATAAACCTGACCCTAACCCAAAACCTAAACCTAACACTAGACCTAGTGTTAATCCTAACCCTAAAACTATCTCTAATCAGAACCATAGATCTTACATTACACATAGCACTAACCCTAGGCCTAAATATAACACAAAACTTAAATAACCCTAACTCTAATCGAGGCCTAAACCTACCCTAAGCATAACCCTCACCCTAACACTAACACCAGTCCTAACCCTAACCCTAATCCTCACCTTAGTCCTAACCTTAGCACAAAGACTAACCCTTAGCCCAAACATGACCCTAGCACTATTCCTAAACATAAACCTAACCATAGCCCTAATCCTAACCTTAAATCTAAACCTAACACTAGCAATAACCCTAGGCATTAGCCTAAATCTAACCCTACCCCTAATAATAAGCCTGTCCCTAACCCTAACCGAAAACTGAACCCAAACCATAATCTGACCCCTAGACCTATCGCTAAACCTACAACTTGTGATAGCCTTAACCCTAACTCAAAACCTAAATTTTACCTTAAAACCAACAGTAAACCTAGCCTTAAACCTAAACTTAAATCTAAACCTAACCTTAGCCATAAAGCTAACCTTACATCTAACCCAATCTTTTACCCTAAACCTAATGCTAACCCTAATGAAAACCCTAGCCCTAACCCTAACCCTATCCTAAGCTAGGGTTACTAGCCCTAACTCAAAACCTAACCTATCTCTAGCCTTAATCCTAACCTAACCATAGCCCTAACCATAGCTCTAACCCTATATATTATCCTTATGATAACCCTAATCCTAATGCTAACCCTAGGCAAAACCCTAAGCCTTTTGCTAGCCCTAAAGCTCTCCAAGCCCTAAACCTACCCTGAAACCTAAACCTAACCCAATCAATTACCATAACCCTAACACTAACCCTAATGCTCATTTTAGCCCTATCCCTAAACTTTACCCTAAAACAAACCCTAAACCTGATCCTGACCCTAAAAATACACCTAGCTCTAAACCTGAACCTTACCCTAAGCCTAAAACTTACACTAGACCTAGACACAAACCTAACCCTAAATCTACCCCAAACTGTAACACTAGACCTGACATAAGCCCTAGCCCTAATTCTAGACCTAACACTACAACTAACCCTAGGATTCATCCTAGCCCTAAACTTAGCATTAATCATAACCCTAACCCTAACCCTATTCCTAAAAAAAAACTCTAACCCTCACTCTACCTCTAAACCTAGCTATAACAACATACCTTACCCTAAAATTAACTGTAACACTAGCCCTAACACTAGGCCTAAGCTGAACACTAGCCCTAGACCTAATCCGAGTCCTAACTTAGCCCTATCCCTAAAACTAACCAAAACCCTAGGCCTAAGACTAACTCTAAATCTAGCCCTAATCCTAGCCCTAACTTAGCCATATCCATAAAACTAACCAAAACCCTAGGGCTAAGATTAAGTGTAACTCTCACCCTAATCCTAGACCTAGTTCTATCCCTATCTGTTAATGTAACCATAACCCTAGCCCTGACCCTTGCCCTATAGTTAGACCTAGCCCTAATCCTAGATCTAACACTATATCTAAATCTAACCCTAACCCAAAGCCTAAGCCTAACACTAACACTAGCCCTAACCCTAATGCTAATCTTATAACTAGCACAAACCGTAGACCTAGGAAAAAAAAAAACAAAAAACAAAAACAAAAACAAAAACAAAACAAACAAACAAACAAAAAAACTGAGCCACAGCCCTAACCCTAAACATTAAATTAAACCAAACCCTAACACTACACCTAGACATAACCCTAGCCCTAACTCGAGTCCTAACCCTAACCTTTAAACTTACCCTGACCCTGATGCATAACCTAACACTGAACCTAGCTCTAAAAACCATGCTAAACTTAAACCAAACCCTAACAGTAACCCTAGCCCTAATTATAGTCATAACCCTCACCTTAAATCAGACCCTGACCTGACTGATATCCTAAAAGTCACCCTAGCTCTAAACACAGCCCTCACCATAAACCGAACACTAAGAGTAGCCCTAGCACTTATCTAAACCTAACACTAGATCTAGCCATAACCCTAACCCTACAGCTAGTCCTCAACATACCCCTAGCTCTTATATTAGCCATAGCCCTAACCCTAGCCCTAAACCTAACACAAAAGCTAGAGCTAGTCCTAGGCCTAAACCAAGCCTTAAGCATAACCCTAAGACTAAACTTAGCTCTAACCCAAACCTAACTCTTGCTTTAGTCCTAATCCTAGCTCAAAGACTAAACATTTCGTTAAACATAAACCTACACCTATCCCTCAATCTAACCCTTACCCTAGCCCTAATTCTAACCTTAACCCTTGGCCTAAACCTAGTTCTAAACCTACCCATTACTCTAAACCTAAACCTAACCTTATTGATAATCCTAGGCTTAATGCTAAACCTAAACCTAATTGGAAAACTAACCCTAGACCTAACCTTAAACCTCACAGATAGACCTAACCCTAGCTCAAACCCTAACACTTACTATAAACCTAAACATAACCATAGCCCTAACTCTAAGCCTAAACCTCAGTCTAATTTTAAACATAGCACTAAATCTACATCTAAACCTATACATTACCCTAACCATAACCCTATCCCTAATGATGTCCCTAGCCCTAATACTAACCCTAACCCTATGAGTACTATAATCTTATCCCTAGAAGTAATCCTAAACCTAACCCTCACCCTAGCCCTAACCGTAGATCAAAACTGAACCCTTATGGTAAACATAAACCTAAGCCTAACCCTAGTTTTAACCCTAATCCTAACCCTAATTGAAGACCTATTCTTATCCATAAACCTAGCCCTAAACTTAGCTCTAATCCTATCCATTATACTAACCATAACCCTTACCTTAATGTGAACCCTAGGCCTAACCGTAACCCTATTGCTAACCCTAACCCTATCAATTAACCTAAAACTAATCTTAATTCTAAACACAACCCTATCATTTCCCTAACCCACACCCTAGTGCTAATTCTAGCCCAAACCCTAAAACCTAACCTCAAATAAGCTCTAACATCACCCTGACCCTAATAAATCTCTTAGCTCTATTGATGAATTTTACACTAAACCTAACCCTTACACTAGACCTAGCCATAACACTAATCCTAAAATTATCCCCAACCATAAGCTTAGACCTGACATTAGCCATAGCCCTAATCCCAGCCCTAAACCTAACACAAACCCCACCCCTTATCCTAACCCTAAACCTAGCCTTAATCCTAACCCTAAACTTAACTTTAGGCCTAAACCAGGAACTAACCCTAGCCCTAATCTTAGCACTAATGTAGTTCTATTCATAACCCTAGCTCAAACCCTAGCCCTAGGACTAACTCTAACTCTCATCCTAGCCCCATCCCTAGTTCTAACCCTATCCATTTCTGGAACTCTAATTCTAGCCTTAAACCCAACCCTAACCCTAGCCCTATCATTAGCTCTAGCCCTAAGCTAGATCAAATTTTAACTCTAAATCAAACCCTAACCCTAAGCCTAAGCCTAACCATAACTCTAAATATAACTTTGCCCCAGCTCTAAAACAAAACCGAATCATAGCCCTAACTCTAACCCTTAATCTAAACCAACCCTTAACCCTAACCCTAACCTTATCTCTAATTCTAGTTTTAGCAGAAAGCTAGAACTAACACTGACCCTGACTCTGACCATAATACTAACCCTAGTCTAAACATCACCCTAACCGTAACCCTAAACCTAACACACGACCTACCACTAACCCTAACCCTAAATTTAACCCTAATTGTAACCATAATACTTACATTCGCCTTACCCCTAACCCTAGCACTAACTTCACTTAAAACCTAGCCCTAATCCAAGCCCTAACCCGAGCTTTAACACTACACCTAATCCTAAACCAAACCCTAATAAAAACCATGACCCTAGCCCTAAACATATCTCTAAACCTATCTATTGCAATAACCATAACTCTATGCCTAAACCTAACCCTATCCCTAATCCTATACCTATGCATTATTCTAAACCAAACCTAAACCCTAAACCTCATATTATAATTACACTAACACTAACCATAATGCTAATTCGAGCCCTAACTTTAAACCTTAACCTATCCCAAACTTCTAACCCAGACTTGACCCTAGCTCTAAACCTGACCCTAACCCTAAACCTAACCCTTACATTATATGTAGGCATAAACCTAATCCTAAAACTATCTTTAACCATAAACCTAGATCTGATATTACCCTAGCCCTAATCCTAGCAGTAACACTAAAA
This sequence comes from Marmota flaviventris, assembly GCF_047511675.1. Lineage (NCBI taxonomy): Eukaryota > Metazoa > Chordata > Mammalia > Rodentia > Sciuridae > Marmota > Marmota flaviventris. Next base: position 113,611,769 of record NC_092508.1, read on the forward strand.
TAAAGCATAGCTGTAATCCTAGCCCCAAACCTAGCCTTAATGATTACCCTAACCCTAACCATAGCCCTAACCCTAATTCTAACATTCTCCTTATATCTAAACCTAGCTATAATGCCATTCCTTACCCTAAACTTAAACCTAACCCTAACCCTAACTCTAGGCCTTAGGTGAACACTAATCCTAGCCCTAATCCTAGCCCTAATTTAACCCTATCCCTAACGCTAACCCTAACCCTAGCCCTAGACTAACTCTAACTCTCACAGTAGCCCTATCCCTTCTTCTAACCCCATCCATTAACATAATCCTAAACCTAGCCCTAAACCTAGCCATAACCATTGCCAAATCCTTATTCCTAGTCCTAACGTAGATCTAAACTTAACTCAAAATCTAACCCTAACACTAAGCCTAAGCCTAACATTAACACGAGCCCTAGCCCTAATGCTAATCATAAAACTAGCCCTAACACTAACCCTTGCAGTAAAACAAAACTGAGCAAGAGCCCTAACCCTAAACCTTAACTTAAACCAAACCTTAACACTAAACCTAGACCTTACCCTAGCCCTAATTCGAGTCCTAATCTTAACCTTAATACTATCCCTTACTCTGACTCATATCCTAACACTCACCATAGCTCTAAACACCACCCTAACCTTAAACTGAACCCTTACAGTAATCCTATCCTTAATTTGAGTCCTAACCCTAACCCTAAAACTAAACCTGACCCTGACAATTAACCTAACACTTACACAAACTCTATATTTCCACCTAACCTTAAACCTAATCCTAACAATATAGTTTTAACCCCTAACCATCACCCTAAAACTAACCCTAAAAACCATAGTTCTTACATTAGCCATTGCTCTAACTCTAGCCATAACCCTAACACAAAACTAGCCCTAATCTGAGCCTTAAACCTAGCTTTAACCCTAAATCCAGCCCTAACCCTAGCTTTAACCCTATCCCTTACCCTATGCCAAACCATAAACTTAATGCTAATAATAATTCTAATAACAATTCTATTCCTCAAACTAACCCAAACCCTAACCCTATTAGTTGTCCTAACCCTAGCGCTCATTCTAGCTGTAACCATAACCCAAACCCTAACCCTGATCCTTATTCTGACCTAACACTAATCATAGGTCTAAACCTGAACCTAAACCTAAACCGAACCCTAACATTAGCCCTATTGGTAACCTTATACCTAAACCTAACCCTAACAATAGCCCTAGACCTAACCTAATCCTAATCTTTCCATAACTCTAGACCTAGATCTAAATAAGAGCTTAGCTCTAGCCCTAATAATTTCCCTTAGCCTAAAGCCAAAAACTAATCCTTCCACTACTCATAACCCTAGACCTAATTCTGGCTTTTCCATTAAATATAACCCTAAACTGAATGTTGACCCTGACACTAACACTAACCCTATCTCTAAGCATCACCCTAACCCTAAACCTAACCCTAAAACTATACTTAGCTCTAACTGTAACGCTAAAACTAGCCCTAATCATAACAAAGTTCTTACATTTGCCATAGCCCTAACATATTACAAAACCTAGCCCTAAACCAAGCCCTAACGTAGCTTTAACCCTAAATCAAAATATAACCCTAACATTAGCCCTAACCCTAAACCTGGGACTAACCCTAGTATACACCTAACCTAACACTAAATCTATCCCTAACTGTAACCCTAGATCTGACATTAGCCCTAGCCCACATACTAGCCCTAACCCTAACACAAATATTAGCCATCATCCTGGCCCTAAACCTAGCTTTAATCATAACCCTAAAACTAACCCTAGCCCTGACCATAATACTAAACCTTGCCCTAGCCCTCAAACTAGCTATAAACCAATACCTTACCCTAAATGTAATCCTAACTCCAACCCTAACCGAAGGCCTAAGCCTAACACTAACATTAGCCCTAATTGAGCCCTGTCCCTAAACCTAACCCTAACCCTAACCCTAATCCTAGCTCTAAGACTAACTCTAACTCTCATACTAGCCCTATCACTAGTTCTAACACTATCAATTACCATAATACTAAACCTAACCCAAACGTTAGTCCGAATCCTTGCCTTATCCTTAGCACTAGCCCTAAAAATAGATCAAAATCTAACTCTAAATCTAACCCTAACCCAAAGCCTAAGCCTAACCATTATATTTACATTTATATTTAGACTCTGTGTCTACAAGTGTTGGCTTCAATTATTATTTAAAATTTAGTCATTAGTTACATAAAAGGCATATCATTTCTGGTGGTGTATAGAGAACTGAGTGTCAGGGGTAGGATGCTATGTTAAGGGGAAAAGGAATGAGGGTATGTGATTAACCTAACTTAGCAACTTTGGAGGAGAACTCTAATGAATAAGCAAGGGGAATTTATGGAAGAAGGTATAAATTCAAACTGCTTATCTGTATTCATAAAATTACCATATGTATAAATAGTAAAAGTTAAGAGGCCGAAAGTGGGATAGAGGGAGAAAGAAAAAAGAAGAAAAATAACAAGGAAAGAAAGAAAGAGAGGGAGAAAGAAAATAAGAACAAATAAAGGGGTAGTGAGGTGGGGCATATGCAATTCCTCTAAATTGTACAACTCTAGTGATTCAGTACTTAAAGTCCAATTTCATGGAGAATAACTGGTTTCACATATGTTGAGGTTGTGAGGATGAGAGTGGGAATGGTACAGGAGAATGGATGAGAAGAGCAAGAAAAGAAAAGTAAGAAAGAAAAAAAGGCTCTCAGAACTCTGTTTTCTTTTCTTGCACTCTGTGGAGCTTTCTATTTCTAGATTGATTCTCTGTTCTCAGGGTGGTGGAGGTAGCGAGGGTGAGAGGGCTTGAGCTTCTACCTGGAGCCTCCATACTCTTAGACTCTGAATAGGAAACCAAGTGCCTGTACAGTTACTGTTCCTCATGGATAGCTACACCCCCAAAAATCTTGTGTGAAAAATCTTGAGTTATCACAGCTGGAGGTAGGGGAGTTGGAAACCTGGTATCTGATAAGCTGCAGAACCAAGCTGGTAGCCAAGCTCACTGATAGATGGCAAATAAGGTTTTGCAAGATGGATTCCATCTATTACCCATGTATGGTGTTTGGTGAGGTCGATGTTTCTGGAGTGACGTTGTGCTGTGTCCAGAGCTCGTTCTTGTGATTCTCAAGCAAAGTCTCCATGTTCTGTGCTGCCTTGTGTGTGTGCAGAGAGCTCCTGTGTGGCTGAGATTGCTGTCAGCGCCCTGAGAAACTGCACAGCCCAGCCTTCCATCTGCGCCGAGAGCACCCTTGCGGCCCTAGATTTCTTCAAATTTCTATGATACTGGGAAGGATTCAGAGAAACATGTGTGTACTGAAATAAGTCTCCCAACAATTTGATCAGATGTCATTGATACTACACACTATTCATCTTTTAGCTTGCTCCCCTAGGCTCCCCAAGGTTGGCACTTCTAGGATCAATGGTTCTCTAAACAGGTAAGTGTTAGTGTTAGGTTTAGGGTTAGGGCCAGCTTTAGAGATAGTGTTAGGGTTAGCTTTTGTTTTCTTCAAATTTCTATGATACTGGGAAGATTTATCTTTTACCTAGCCTCACTATGGGCCCCAGTTTGAGGCCTTCTCAGTTCAATGGTTTGCTGTTGAAAATAGTTTATTGTTAATATCTCACTTCATTTTGACCTATATAAGAAAATGAGAATGGAGCTGGAAATCAGAGGGTTGGTGCTAGCTGGTTGTAACTTCACATACTCAATCAGTTGTCTGTGGGCACTCTCTGGTTTCTTCCTTATAAAAGTAGCGATAAGCTGAAGCATGCAAAACAAGTTTATCCAAGAGCACTTTAGGAGAAAACAGGGCAATATGCATGTACTGAAATACCTCCCCCAATTATTTGGTCAGATTTCTTAGATACTGTGCAGGATTCATATGTAAGCTTGCCCCACTAGTCTCCCCAAGTTTAAAACTTTTATTATCAAAGGTTCTATTAACAGGTTAGGGTTAGGGTTATGGTTAGACCTAGGGTTAGAACTAGTGTTAGGGTTAGTGTTAGATTTTTTCAACTTTAAGAATACTGAGCAGGATTTATATTTTTTTCTCTTCTTAGTATGCTCCCCATATTTGGGCCTCCTAGTAAAAGTGTTTGCTCTCAGGAGTAGTTTTAATTTTCATCTTTCACCTCATTTTGCCCTATAGGGGTGAATGAAATGGAGCTGGACTCAAACAAGTTTGGTGCCAGCTGCTTGAAACTTCACCAACTCAACCAGTTTTCAGGGCACATTCTCTGCTTTTTTTTCTTGTGAAAGTAGCCCAAAGCTGAATTAGAAAGAAAGAGCTTTATCTGTGAGCCCTTCAGGAGCAAGCTTTAATTTTTTTTTGCATGGGTTATTTGATATTGTACAGGATTCATCCTTTTCCTAGTCTTATTAGGATCCCCAAGTTTGAGTTTTCAAGGATTGCCAGTTCACTGTCAGGAACAGTTTTAATTTTTAGATTTCACTTTATTATGGCCTACAGACTTGAATGAAAATGGAGCTGGAAATCAAACAAAGCTGGTACTAGCTGCTTGAAACTTCAAACACTCAGTCAGCTCTCTGTGGGTACTCTCTGGTTGTCCCTTGTGCAAGTACCTTAAACTAAAGCATGGAAAAAATAATTTATCCAAGAGCACATTAGGAGAAAACAGGGAAATATGCAAGTACTGTAATACCTCCCCCAATTATTTGGTCAGATTTCTTTGATACTGCACAGGATTCATCTCTTAGCTTGCCCCACTAGACTCCTTTATTTGGGGACTATTCTGATCAATGGTTTTCTAAACAGGTTTGGTTCTATTTTTTATTAGTTTAGGGCTAGATTTACAGCTAATATTTTGTTAGATTTAGTTTTGTTCAAATTTCTTTGATACTGGGCAGGATTCAAATTTGATCTAGCCTTACTATATTGTGTAGGTTTGGACACCTTACATCAAGCATTTGCTCTCCTGAACAGTTTGTATTTTAAATTTTCATTTCATTTTGACCTATGCATGTAAATGGAAATGGAGCTGGAAATCCAACAGGGTTGGTGCTAGCTACTTCAAACCTCACACACTCAATCAGTTTTCTATTGGCATTCTCTGGATAATTCCTTGTAAAAGTAGCCCTAAGCTGAAGCATGCAAAGCAACTTTATGTGAGAGCACTTTAGGAGAAATCAGGGATATATGCATGTACTGAACTACCTCCCCAATTATTTGGTCAGACTTATTTGATATTGTGAAAGATTCATCTGTTCACTTACCCAACTTGGCTCCCCAAGTGTGGGACTTCTAGGATCAAAGGGACTCTAAACAAGTTAAAGTTAGTGTTAGGGTTAGTGTTAGGATTAGGATTAGACCTAGTGTTAAGATAAGAGTTACTTTTTTTCTTCAAATTTTTATAATACTGTGCAGGATTCATCTTTTTTTTAATTATTATTTTGACTATACTCCAAATATTTGGGCCTCATACGTAAAGGGTTTGCTTTCAGGAACAGTTTCAATTTTCATGTTTCTCTTCTTTTTTTCCATGTAGGGGTGAATGAAATAAAGCTGGAAATCAAACAGGGTTTGGGCTAGCTGCTTGAATAATCACACACTCCATCAATTTTCAGTGAGCATAATCTGGTGTTTGCCATGGAAGTAGTCCTACAACGAAGTAGAAAGAAACAGCTTTATCTCTGGGTGCATTAGGAGCAAGTGGAATACCCATGTAATGAAAGAGCTTCAAATATTTTTGGTTGGATTAATTTGATACTGTACAGGATTCATCCTTGACCTAGCCTTTGTAGGCTCCCCAAGTTTGGGCCTTCAAGTTTCAATGGTCCAATGTCAGGAACAGTTTGAATTTTTAGGTTTCACTTACTTAGGGCCTAGAGGTGTGAATGCAATGGAGCTGGAGATCAAACAGTGTTGCTGCTAGCTGCATGAAAGTTCACACACTCAATCAGCCCTGTGTGGGCACTCTTTGGTTTTTCTTTGTGAAAGTAGCTTAAGCTGAAGCATGAAAAACAATTTATCCATGAGCACTTCAAGGAAAAAAAAAAACAGGAAAATATGAATGTACTAAAACACCTCCCCAAATTTTCATCAAATTTCTTTGATACTGCACAAGATTCATCTGTTAAGTTGTCCCTTTATTCTCCCCAAGTTTGGGACTTCTATGATCATAGATACTCTAAACAGGTTAGAATTAGTTTAGGGTTGGGTTAGATACAGTGTTAGAGTGAGTTTTGTTCAAATTCATTTGATATTTGGCATAATTTGTTTTTTACTTAACCTCACTATTTCCCCAGGTCTGGCCTTATCCCTTCAATGGTTTGCTCTCAGGAACAGTTTGTATTTTAAGGTTTCCTTCATTTTGACCTATATGGGTAAATGGAAATGGAACTTGAAATCAAACAGTTTTGGTGCTCGCTGCTTAAAACTGCACACACTCAATCAGTTCTATGTGAGCACTGTGGTTTCTTCCTTATGAAAGTTTCCCAAAGCTGAATCATGCAAAAACATCTTTATCCGAAAGTACTGTTGGAGATGACAGGGAAATATAGATGTACTGAACTACCTCCCCAAATTATTTGGTCATATTTCCTTGATACTCCCTAATCCTAACAGAAACACTAGCCCTAATCTTAGTCCTAACCCTAGATGTAAACCTAACTTTAATCCTAGCCCTAACCTTACCTCTAACTATATCACTTACAATAAGCCAAACCCTATCCATAATGCTAACCTTAGTCCTAATCCTAATCCATTGCCTAATCCAAAACCTAACCCTACTACTAATCCTAACCCCTAGCCCTCATTCTAGCTCTAAACCTAACTCAAATCATGACCCTAACACAAAACCTCAGTCTAAATCTGATCCTAACCTTAAAACAGACACTAAAACTAGCTCTACCAGTAAACTTATACCTAAACCTAAGCTTAACACTAGCCCTAGACCTACGCCAAATCCTCAATATAGCCATAATTCTAGACCCAGACCTAAAATATCCCTGAGGCCTAGCCCTAACATAATCCTTAACCTAAAGCGAACACTAACCCTGTCCCTAGATCTAAACCTAGTCCTAATTCTGGCTTTCACCCTAAACCTAACTCTAACCTGAACACTGACCTTATCACTAACACTAAACCTAGCTCTAAACCTGAACCTAACCCAAAACCTAAAACTAACACTAGACATAGCCATAACCCTAACCCTAAAATTAGCTCTAATCTGAACCCTAGATCTTACATTACACATAGCCTTAACCCTGGTCCTAAACCTAACACAACACCTAGCACTATTCTGAGGCCTAATCCTACTTAGAGCTAGTTTTAGTGCTATGGTAATGTAAGCGTTATGTTTATGGTTATGGCTAGTTCTAGTGGTAGGTTTAAGTTTCAGTTAGTGTCAGTTTTATAACTAGGTTTAGTGTTATGTCAGGGTCTGTGTTTGGATTAAGGTTAGGGTTAGGGCTAGAGCCAGAATTAGGATTGGTTATGTCTAGAGGTAAGGTTAGTGTTTGGCTTAGGTTAAGGGTTATCATTTGAGCTGGGGTATTTTTTGTTTAGGTGTTGGTTAAAGACATGGCTAGATTTATGATTAAGTTTAATCTAGGTCTAGTATAGGGTTACATTTAGATATAGGGTTATGGGTAGGGCTAGTGTTAGGGTTTGGTTTAGGTTCAGGGTCAGAATAAGGGTCAGGGTTATGGATAGAATTTGTGTTAGGGTTATAACAAGAATGAGGGCTAGGGTTAGGACTAATGATAGGGTTAGGGTTTGGGTTAGACTATGGACTAATTTTAGGACTAGGGTTAGCATTAGGTTTAGGGTTTGGCTAAGGTAAATTATAAGGTTAGTGCTAGGGTTAGAGCTATGGTTCGGGTTAGGGTTAGGGATAGTGTTAGGGTTAGGGTTAGGGTGAAAGCTAGCGTTAGGTATCAGATTTGGGCTAGGGATGCGTTAGCATTATGTTTAAGGTTACGGCTAATGTATGATCTAAGTTTATGATTAGAACTAGTTTTAGAATTAGGGTTAGGACCAGGTCTAGTGTTAGGTTAAGGTTTAGGTTTAGGGTGATGTTTAGAGTTAGGGTTAATGTTAATGTCAGAGACAGGTTTACGGGTAGATTTAGGGTAAAATTTAAAACTCAAATTAGGGCTAGGCTTAGGGCTAGATATAAGGTTAAGGTTTGGTTTAGGTAAAAGTTTAGGGTTATTGTTATGGCTCAGTTTGGTTTTAGGTCTAAGCCTATGGTTAGAGCTAGTTTTAGGATTAGCTTTAGGGTTAGGGCTAGTGTTAGGGTTAGGTTTAGTTTTAGAATTAGTATTAGATTTAGAGTTAGGTTTAGATCTACGGTTAGGGCAAAATGTAAGATTAGGGCTAGGGTTAATGTAGGCTATGGCTAGGAATAAGATTATGGTAAGTGATTGAGTTAGAATTAGGGCTAGGGCTAGGGCGAGAGTTGTAGTTATTCTTAAAGCTAGGATTCGGGTTAAGTTTAGGATTAGGGCTAGGTTTAGTGTTAGGATTAGTCCTAGGGTTAAGGTTAGGGCTAGGTTTAATGTTAACGTTAAGATCTGGGTTAGGTTTCGGGTAAGCAATGGGGTTATAACTAAGTTTAGGGCTAGGGAAAGTGTTAGAATTAGGGTTAGGGTTATGATTAAGGCTAAGTTTTATTCTAGGATAAGAGATAGTGTTTGGGTTAGGGCTAATATTAGGGCTAGGGCTATTGTCTGGTTTAGGGTTACATTAGAGATAGGTATCGGCTTATGTTTATGGTTAAGTCTAGTGTAAGGGTTAGATTTAGGGTAAGGGTCAAGTTTAAAGCTATGTGTATTATTAGGGTCAGTATTTGGCTTAAGGTTTGGTTTAGGTTAATGTTTAGGTTTAGGGCTTGAATTAGCATTAGGGTTAGAGTTAGGGTTAGGGCAATGAATAGGCTTAGGATTAGGGTTCAGGTTAATTTTAGGGCAATGGATAGGTTTAGGGATTGTGATAGGGTTAGGGTTAAGCCTAGGATTAGCATTAGGGTTAGGATTGTGGTTAGCAGAGTGGATAGAATTAGAGCTAGGTTTAGGGCTAGGCTTATGGTTATGATTAGGGTTAGGGTTACGGTAGTTGATATAATTAGAGCTATGTTTAGGGCTATGTTTAATGTTAGGATTAGAGCTAGTGTTAGGTTTGGGTTTGGGATACTGCTAGGGTTATGTTAAGGGTAAATGTTAGGATTTGAGCTAGGGTTAGGTCTAAAGCGAAGCTTAGGGTTAGGGTTAGGTCTAGGGTTGTGTTTAGGGTTACACTTAGGGCTGTGTTCAAGCCTAAAATTACAACTAGGCTTTTTGCTAGTTTAGGCCTAGTGTTAGGGCCATGGGTATTGTAAGAGCTAGGGTTATTATTAGGGCTAGTTTTAGTGTTAGGGTTATGGCTAGGTCTAGTGTTATGATTAGGTTTGGTTTAGAGTGAGCTTTGGAGCTAGGATTATGTTAGGGTCAGGGCCAGTGTTCAGGTTAGGGTTAGTGTTGGGTCTAGTGCCAGAATTAGGGCTAGGGTTAGGTCTAGGGGTATGGTTAGTTTTTGAATTAGGTTAAGGGTTATTGTTAGGGCTAGGGCTAGGTTGTTGTTAAGGTCTAGGGCTAGAGATATGGCTAGATTTAGGATTAGGTTTAAGTCTAGGGCTAGTGTTAGGTTTAGGTTTAAGTGTATGATTACTGGTAGGGGTAATGTTAGGGTTCAGTTTAGGGTTAGGGTCAGGTTTATACCTGTTGTTAGTATTAGGGTCAGAATAACTTTCAGGGATAAGTTTTGGGTTTTGGTTAGGGTTAGAGCTGGAATGAAGGTTAGGGGTAGGCCTAGTAATAGGGTTATCGGTTGGGTTATACTAGAATTAGTAATAGGACAAGGGTTAGCTTTAGGTTTAGGGTTTAGCTTAAGGTAATGGATAGGGTAAAAGCTCAGGGTTATATCTAGGGTTAGGGTATGGATTAGGGGTAGTTTTAGGGTTAGGGTTAAAACTAGGGTTAGTGCTCGGCTTAGGGCTTTGTTTTGGGTTAGGTTGGAGCTAGTGTTAGGCCTACAACTAATGTATAAACCAGGGTTATGACTAGGACTACATTTTGGGTAAGTGTTATGGCTAGATCAAGTGTTAGGATTAGGGTTACCATTTTTGTGATTTTTAGAGCTAGAGTTAGTGTTAGGGTCAGGTACAGTGTTTGGGTTATAGTTAGGGTTAGTGTTAAACCCAGAATTATCACTAGATTTAGTTCTAGGGGTAGGATTAGTGTTTGTGTTAGGCTAAGGTTTATCATTAGGGCTAGGGCTAGTTTTATATTTAGGTCTAGGGCTAGAGATATGGCTAGAATCAGGATTATGTTTAGGTCTAGGGCTAATGTTAGAGTTAGGTTTAGGTATAGGTTTATTGCTAGTGGTAGTGTTAGGGTTTGGTTTATGGTTAGGTTCAGGTTTAGACATACAGTTACTGTTAGGGTCAGAATAAGTGTAAGGGTTAGGTTTAGGGTTTGGGTTATGGTTAGAGCTAGAATGGGGGCTAAGTTTAGGACTAGTAAAAGGGTGACGGTTTCTCTTAGGCTAAAGATTAGGGTTAGGTTTATGGCTATGTTTAGTGTAAGTGATAGGTTTCAGGTAGGGGTCAAATTTAGAAGTAGAATTATTACGGTCAGCTTCAGGTTCAGGGTTTTGTTTAGTTTAGGGTATAGGGTTAGGGCTCAAATTAGCATTAGGGTTTTGTTTAGGGTGATGATAGTGTTTGGTTTAGGGTTCAGGTTAGATTTAGCATAATGGATAGGGTTACAGTTAGGGATAAGGTTAGATTTAGGCCTAGGATTAGCATTATAATTAGGGTTATATTTAGGGTAATTGATAGGGTTAGGCTAAATTTATGGCTAGGGTTATGGATAGGATTAAGGTTAGGGTAAGTGTTAAGGTTATGGGTTTGTTTTGTGTTAAGTTTAGGGCTAGAATTACGGCTAGGGCAAATGTCAGGTCTAGGATTTTGGCTAGCGATAGTTTTAGGGTTAGGTTTATGTCTAAGTGTAGGATTAAGTTTAGTGGTAGGTTCACGGTTAGAGCTAGGTATATTATCATGGGAAGGGGCAGAGTTAAGATTTGTGTTGTGTTAAGGTTTAGATTTAAGGCTTGAATTAGCATTAGTGTTAGAGTTAGGGTAATGATAGGTTTAGGTTTAGGGTTCAGGTTAGGTTTAGGTTAATGAAATAGGTTCGGGTTATGGATAAGTTTAGGGTTAGGCTTAGGGTTACCATTAGAGTTATGGTTATGATTAGGGTAATGGATAGTGTTACAGCTAGTGATAGGGCTAGGGTTATGGTTAGAATTCAGGCTAGGTTTAGGGTAAAATTTAGGACTATGTTGTGGGTTAGGGTTAGATTTAGGGTTAGGTTTAAAGCTAGGGTTAAGGCTCAGATTAGGGCCTGATTTTGGTTTTGGTTAGGGCTAGGATTAGTACTATGGTAATGTATGAACTAGTGTTGCAATTAGTGCTATTTTTAGCGTTAGGGTTAGGGCTTGGTCTAGTGTTACGGTTAGGTTTAGGGTTAGGGTGATGTTTAGAGCAAGGGTTATTGTTAGGGTTAGTGTCAGATTCAGGGTTAGTTTTGGGGTTAGGTTTAGAACTCAAATTATGGCTAAAGTTAGTAGTAGTTTTACCGATAGGGTTTGATTTAGGTTAAGGGTTAATGATATACATTGGTTTTGTTTTAGGGCTAGGGCTACAGTTACGGCTAGATTATGGATTAGTATCAGGGTTAGGGCTAGTGTTAGGTTGAGGTTTAGGCTTAGGGTGAGGGTTACTTTTATAGTTAGTGTTAGGGTTATAGCTAGGTCTAGTGTCAGGTCTAGGTTGTGAGTTAGTGTCATGTTTAAAGCTAGGTTCAGTGTTAGAATTAGGGTCAGTTTTGGGGATAGGGTTAGGGTTAGGTTTAGAGCCAGAATTAGGACTAGGTTTAGGTCTAGGGGTAGAGTAAGTGTTCGGTTTAGGTTAAGGGTTTTGTTAGTGCTAGTGCTAGGTTTTTGTTTAGGTCTAGGGCTAGAGTTATAGCTATATTTAGGATTAAATTTGGGTTTAGGTCTAGTGTTAGGCTTACGTATAGGTATAGGTTTACCAGTAGGTCTAGTGTTAGGGTTTGGTTTATGGTTAGGGTCAGGTTTAGACCTAGGGTTACTGTTAGGGTCAGATGAGGGTCATGGATAGGTTTAGAGGTAGAATGAGGATAGGGTTAAGACTAGAATTATGGTTCGAGTTTAAGTTAGGCTAAGGATTAGATTAAGATTAGGGTTAGCATTTGGTTAGGTTTTGGCTTAGTGTAAGGAATGGGGTTAGAGTTATGGTTAGAGCTAGTGTTAGGGTTAGGGTTAGGCCTAGTATTATGGTTAAAGCTAAGTTTAGGGCTCGGATTAGGTGTAGAATTTGTTAGGGTTAGGGCTACGTTTAGGACAATGACTAACGTATGAACTCGGATTATGATTAAGGCTAGTTTTACGGTTAGGTTAAGGCTAGATATAGTGTTAAGGTTAATCTTAGGTTAGGGTGGTGTTTAGAGCTAGGATTAGTGTTAGGGCCAGTGTCAGGGTCAGGGTTAGTTTTAGAGTTAGTTTTAGGGTTAGTTGTAGGGTTAGGGTTTGATTTAGGTTAAGGGTTCAGATTAGGGCTATGGCTTTGTTTTGGTTTATGGCTAGGGCTAGGGCTAGGGCAGGTTTTAGGATTAGCATTATGGTTAGGGATAGTGTTAGGGTTTGATTTAGGCTTATTTTAGAGTTAAATTTGGAGTTAGGTTTAGATTTAGACTTAGGCTTAGATCTAGGGTTAGGATTAAGTTTAAGGATAAAACTAGGGCTAGGGCTAGGGCAGGAGATAGAGTTAGTTTTATGGCTATGTTTAGGGTTAGGTTGGGATTAAATAAAGGCTAGGATTAGCACTAGGCTTTGTATTAGGCCTAGGTTTAGGGTGAGGTTTAAGGTTAGGTTTAGGGTTATGGTTAGTTTTAGGGTATAGGATGAGGTTATATGTAGGTTTAGGGCTAGGATGAGGAATAGAACTAAGGTTAGGGCTCAGGTTATGGTTCAGGCTAGGATTAAGCCTAGGTTTTGTGCTAGGATTTTGGGTAGAGATAATTTCAGGTGTAGAGTTATGGTTAAAAATAGTTTTAGGTTTAGGTTTATGGCTACATCTAGTGTAAGGGTTAGGTTTAGGGTGAGGTTCATGTTTAGAGGTAAGGGTACTCTTAGGGTCAGGGTCATGATTAGTGTTTTGGATAGGTTATGGTTTAATATTAGGACTCGAATTAGCATTAGATTTAGGATTAGGGTGAATATAGTGTCAGGTTTAGGTTTCAGGTTAGGTTTAGGTTAATGGATAGGGTTAGGATTAGTGATACGGTTAGGTTTAGGCCCAGGTTTAGCATTAGGGATAGGGTTATGGTTAGGGTAATGGATAGGGTTAGAGATAGGGGTACAGCTAGGGTTATTGTTAGGATTATTGATAGGGTTATTCTTAGGGTAAGGGATAGGGTTAAATCTAGGTTTACAGCTAGGGTTATAGTTACGATTAGTGATAGGATTAGGGTTAGGGGTAAATTTAGGGATAGTGCTTGGAATAAGGATAGGTTTTGGGTTAAGTTAATGCTAGGTTTAGGATAACGGCTAATGTAAATACCTGGGTTGATTAAGGCTCATTTTATGGTTAGGGTTAGGGCTAGGTCTATTGTTATTTTTAAGTATAGGGTTAGGGTGATGTTTAGAGCTAGGGTTAGTGATAAGGTCAGAGTCAGTGGCTAGGGTTAGGTCTAGTAGTAGTGTAAGAGTTTGGTTTAAGTTAAGCTTTAGAGTTATGGCTAACATTCGATTTTGTTTTAGTCCTATCGTTAGGTTTAGGGCTAGTGTTAGTGTTAGGCTTAGGCTTAGTGTTAGGGTTAAATTTGGCATTAGGGTTAGACCTAGGGTGAAGGCTAGAACTAGGGATAGGGCAAGGGTTATGGCTATGTTTAGGTTTATGGTAAGGTAAATGTTTAGAACTAGGGATAGGGCTAGGGCGAGAGTTAGTCTTTGGGCTAGGGTTAGGGTTAGGGTTAGGGATAGGGCTAAATTAGGGCTAGGATTAGGGCTAGGTTTACTGTTTAGTTTAAGCCTAGATTTAGGGTTAAGTTTAGGGTTAGGGTTAGAGTTTAGAGTTAGCATTTAGAGTTTAGGTTTTGTATTTGGGTAAAGTTTGTGGTAATGGATGGCTTTATAGCTACGTTTAGAGGTAGGATGAGGGTCATAATTAGGTTTAGGGCTGTGGTTAGGGTTAGGGTTATGAATAAGCCTAGGTTAAGGGCTAGGATGAGGGTTAGGGATTTTTTTGATAGGGTTAGGGCTAAGATTAGTGCTAGGGCTAATTTCAGGTCCAGAATTATGGTTAAAGATAGTTTTAGGATAAGGATTATGGGTACATCTAGTGTAAGGGTTATGTTTGGGTTTAGCATCAGGTTTAGAGCTAGGGGTATTATGAGGGTCAAGTTCTGGGTTAGGGTGTGGGATAGGTTAAGGTTTAAAGTTAGGGCTTGAATTAACATTAGGGTTAGTGTTATGGTTATGATAATGGATAGAGTTAGAAATCAGTTTAGGGCTAGGTCATGGTTATCATTATGGCTAGGTTTTGGGTTAAGTTAGTGCTAGGGTTAGGTTTACGGCTAATGCAAGTACTAGGGTTATACTTACGTCTAACTTTAGTGTTTGGGGGCTAGGTTTACTGTTAGGTTTAGGTTTAGGTTTAGGGTGATGTTTAGACCTCAGCTTAGTGTTATGGTAGTTTAAGGGTCAGGGTTAGTTTTTGGGTTTGGCTTAAAACTCTAATTAGGTCTGGGGTTAGGGCTAGGTGTAGTGTTAGGGCTTGGTTTAGGTTAAGGCTTATGGTTAAAGCTTTGTCTCGGTTTGCTTTTAAGGCTAGGATTGGGATTAGTGAAATTTTTAGGATTAGTGTTAGGGTTAGGGCTAGTCTTAAATTTAGGCTTAGGCTTCGGTTTAGGGTTAATTTTAGAGTTATGTTTTTATCTAAGTTTAGTGCTAGGGCTAAGGATAGGGCAACGGTTAGGACTGGAATTTGGGATAGGGTTAGATTTATGGGAAGGGATAGGATTAAAATGAGTGATAGGGCCAGTGTGAGAGTAAGAGTTATTATTAGGGCTAGGGTTAGGGTTAGGGTTAGGCTTAGGTTTAAGGTTAGATTTAGAGTTATGATTAGGGTGGGACTAACTTTCAGGCAAGTGTTAGGGCTAGTGTTAGGTTTATGGTAGCAGATAGGGATAGAACTAGGGCTAGGACTAAGGCAAGAGTTAGAGTTAGTCTTAGGGCTAGGGTTAGGATAAGGTTAGAGATAGAGCTAAATTAGGGCTAGGATTAGCACTAGGTTTTGTGTTTAGGTTAAGCCTATGGTTAGGGTTAGGGTTAGGTTTAAATTTAGGGTAAGAGATGACATTATAGGTAGATTTAGAGGTAGGGTGAGGGTTAGAATTAGGGTTAGGTATAGGGATAGAAATAGGGTTATTTTTAAGGCTAGGTTTAGGACAAGAATGAGTGCTAGGTGTGTTTATAGGGTTAGGTCTAGGATTAGGGCTAGGGCTAATTTCAGTTCCAGAATTATGGTTAAAGTTACTTTTACGTTTAGGTTTATGACTAAGTCTAGGCTAAAGTTTAGGTGTTGGGTTATGGTCAAGTTTGTATCTAGGGTTATTATTAGGGTCAAGGTCTGAGTTAAGGTTTGAGATAGGTTAAGGTTTCAATTTTGGGCTTGAATTAGTTTTAGGATTAGCATTATGGTAATGATAGGGTTAGTTATAGGATTTTGTTTAGGTTTAGGCTAATGGAACAATTACGAATTGTGATAGGGTAAGATTTGTGCTTAGGTTATCATTAAGGTTTGGGTTATCATTATGTTAATGGATAGAGTTAGAGATCAGTTAAAGGCTAAAGTTATGGTTACAATTAGGGCTAGTGTTAGGGTTAGGTTAGGTTTAAAGCTAGGGTTAGGGTTCTGATTAGGGCTAGGTTTTGTGTTATGTTGAAGCTAGGGTTAGGGTTAGAGCTAATGTAAGTACTAGGTTTAAATTTAGGGCTAATTTTAGGGTTTGAGTGCTAGGTTTAGTGTTACGGTTAGGTTTACAGATACAGTGGTGTTTAGAGCTAGAAGTGTTAGGGTCAGTGTCAGGTTCAGGGTTAGTTTTAGGATTTGGCTTCCAACTCAAATAAGTCTAGGTTTACATCTAGGTGTAAGTTTAGTGTTTGGTTTAGGTTAATGTTTAGGGTTAGAACTATGGCTCAGTTTTGTTTTAGGGCTAGGGCTAGCGTTACGGCTCATTTTAGGATTAGTGTTATGGTTTGGGCTAGTGTTAGGTTCAGACTTAGGCTTCGGGTTTAGGCTTCTTTTAGAGGTATGTTTTGCCTAAGGTTAGTGCTAGGGATAAGCATTGGGAAAGGATTAGCACTAGGGTTAGGGCTAGGGTTAGGTTTATGATAAGGGATAGGGTTAGAATGAGTGATAGGGCTAGTATCAGAGAGTTAGTCTTATGGCTAATGTTAGGGTTAGGTTTATGCATAGGGCTAAATTACGGCTAGGGTTATGTTAGGACTAGGGTTAGGGCTAGTTTTAAGATTGGCTTAGGCATCGAGTTAGGGTTAGATTTAGAGTTAGATTTTGATCTAGGGTTAGTGCTAGGGCTAAGGATAAGGCAAGGGTTGCCACTAGGGTTAGGGTTAGAGTTAGGGTTTAATTTAGGCTAAGGGATGTGGTTATAGCTCGACTTAGGGCAAGGGCAAGGGTTAGTATTAGGGTTAAATAATAGGGTTAGAGTTAGGGTTATGATTAAGGCTATGTTTAGGGCTACGATGAAGACTAGGATTTGTTTTAGGGTTAGGGATAGTATTAGGGCTATGGCTAATGTCAGGTCTTGGGTTACAGTTAGGGATAGATTTAGAGTTAGGTTTATGGCTTGGTCCAGTGTAAGGGTTAGGTTTTGGTTAGGGTCTGATTTAGATCTAGGGTTATTTTCAGAATCAGGGTCAGGATTAGCATTTGGGTTAAGTTAGTGATTAGGTGCAGGGCTCGAATTAGTGTTAGATTTAGGGTTAGTGTAATGTATATGGTTAGGGTTAGGCCTAGTGTTATCAGAAGGGTTAGGGTTATTGTTAGGGAAATGCATAGGGTTAGCCCTAAGGTTAGGGCTAGAGTTATGTATAAGATTAAGGCTAATGTTTGGGTTAGGGTTAGGTTTATATTTAGGGTTATAGTTAGATTTAGGACTAAGATTAAGGCTACGTTTTGGGTTAGGTTTGGGTTTTGGGTTAGGGTTAAGGCTACCGCTAATGTATGAATTAGGTTTATGACTACAGCTAGTTATAGGTTTAGATTTTGATCTAGGTCTAGTGTTAAGGTTAGGTTTATGGTGATGATGATGTTTAGAACCAGGGTTAGTGTTAGGGTCAGTGTCAGGGTCAGGGATAGTTTTCGGCTTAGGGTTAGACTATAATTAGTGATAGGGTTAGGGCTAGGTGTAGGGTTATGATTTGTTTTTGGTTAAGGGTTAAGGTTAGGGCTATGACTTGGTTTTGTTTTATGGCTAGGGTTAGGGTTAGTGCTAGTTTTATGATTAGTCTTAGGGTTAGGGCTATTATAAGTGTGAGATTTAGGCTTACGTTAAGGTTTAGGTATAAGAGTAGAGTTATGGATAGGTTTAGACTTAGGGTTAAGGTTAAATTTAGAGTTAGGTTTAGATCTAGGTTTTATGATAGGGCTAAGTATAGGTCTAGGACAGGGCTACGTTTAGGGCTAGGTATATGGTGATGGTAAGGGATAAGGTTACAACTAGAAATAGGGTTAGTGTGAGAGTTAGAGTTCGTCTTAGGGCTAGGGTTATGGTTATTGATAGGGCTAATTAGGGCTTGGATTAAGGCTAGGGTTAGTGTTAGGGTTAGGCCTAGTGTTAGGTCTAGGTTTAGTGTTAGGTTTAGCGTTAGGTTAGGTTTAGGGTAAGGGATGGCAATATAGCTAGTGCTAGGACTAGGATGAAAATTAGGGTTAAGGTTAGGGTTAACGTTAGGGTTACGGTTATGATTAAGGTGAGGTTCCTATATACAGATTGCAGAATCTGCAATCTGTATATGGGCTAAAAATGGGAGTTCATAACCCACTTGAAGCAAAGTGTGAAAGATGATATATCAAGAACTATGTAATGTTTTGAACAACCAACAATAAAAAAAAAAAAAAAAAAAAAAGTGAGGTTCTTTGCTCGGATGTGCCCTAAGTTTTGTATTAGCTTTAGGGCTAGATTAGAGCTAGGGCTAATGTCATGTCTAGGGTACGGTTAGGGATAGTTTTAGGGTTAGGTTTATGGCTAAGTTTATTGTAAAATTTTGATTTCTTGTTAGGGTCAGATTTAGAGCTATCGGTATTATTAGAGTCAGGGTTAAGTTTAGAGTTGGGGGTAGGTTAAGGTTTAGGTTTAGGGGTCAAATTAGTCTTATATTTGGGGATTGGGTAAGGACACAGTTTGATTTAGGGTTCAGGTTAGGTTTAAGTTAATAGATAGGATTAAGGCTAGTGCTAGGATTAGGTTTCCGCCTAGGGTTAGCATAAGGATTATAGTTATCTTAGGGTAATGAATAGGGTTAAAGTTAGGTTTAGGGCTGGGGTTATGGTTAGGATTAGGTCTAGGTTTAGGCTTAGGTTTATAGTTAGGTCTAGGGTTATTGTTAAGATTAGCTTTAGGTTTAATGCTAAGGTAGGACTTGAATTAGGGCAAGGTTTTGTGATAGGTTAGAGCTATGGCTAATGTAAGAACTAGTGTAATGATTAAGACTAGTTTTATGGTTAATGTTAGGGCTAGACGTCGTTTCAGCATTATTTTTAGGGTTAGGGTGAAGTTTAGAGCTAGGGTTAGTGTTATTGTCAAGAACAGTGTTCAGGTATGGTAATGGTTAGTTTTAATGGCAGAATTAGGACTCGGGTGTGATCTAGAGGTAGGGTTAGTGTTTGGGTTAGGTTAAAGATTATTGTTAAGGCTAGGTCTAGTTTGTCTTTAGGTCTAGAGCAATAGTTATGGCTAGATTTAGGATTAGGTTAGGTCTAGGGCTAGTGTTAGGGTTAGGATTAGGTGTAAGTTTACCAGTAGGGCTAGTGTTAGTGTTCAGTTTAGGGTTAGGTTTAGATTTTAGAGCTAAGATTAGTGTTAGGGTCAGAATAATGGTCAGGGATAGGGTTAGGGTTCGGTTTATGGTTATATATAGAATGAAGGCTAGGGTTAGAACTAGTTATAGAGTTAGGTTTTGGTTAGGCTAAGGATTAGTGCTAAGAATACGGTTAGCATTAGGGTGAGCATTTGGCTTAGGGTAAGCGATAGGATTAGAGCTAAGGTTAGGACTAGGGTTAGAGTTAGGTTTATGGTTAAAGCTCGTGTTAGGGCTTGGATTAGGACTAATTTTGTATTAGGTTTAGGGCTAGTGTTATGGTTATGGCTATTGTAAGAAATAGGGTTATGATTAAGGTTAGTTTTATGGTTAAGTTTAGGGTTAGGCCTATTGTTAGGGTTAGGTTTAAGGTTAGGGTGATGTTTAGAGCTAGGTTTAAGTTTTGGATTTGATTCAGGGTCATGGTTAGGTTTAGGGTTAGGTTTAGGTTTCAAATTAGGGCTAGGGTTAGGGCTTGTGTAGGGTTAGGGTTTGGCCTAGGGTAAGGGTTAGTGTTAGGCGTATGGCTCAGTTTTGTTTTAGGGCTAGGGCTAGGGTTAGGGCTAAACTTTAGGAATAGTATTAGGGTTAGAGCTAAGTTCAGGGTTAGGCTGAGGGCTCAGTTTAGGGTTAGTTTTAGAGATAGGTCAGTGCAAGGGCTAAGGATTATGACTAGGGTTAGGGCTTGGGTTAGGGTTATGGTAAAGGATACGGTTAGTTTTAGAGATAGGTTTTGATCTAGAATTAGTGCTACAGTATGGGTTATGACTAGGGTTAGGGATTGCGTTAGTGTTATGGCAAGGTGTAGGGATAGAATAGGGATAGGTCTTGTGTAAGAATTATAGTTAATCTTCATTCTAGTGTAAGAGTTAGGGTTAGGAATAGGTCTATATTAGGGCTAGGATTAGGGCTAGGTTTAATATTAGGTTTAGGGATAGAGTTAGGGTTATGATTAGGGCTAGGGCTAGGGTTAAGGTTAGTGTAAGGTTTAGGGTTTAAGTTATGGTTAGGGCTAGGGGGAGTGTTAGGTCTAGATTAGGGTTATGGTTATGACTATGGTTAGGGTTGGGATTAGGGCTTGGGTTTTCATTAGGGTTAGGGCTAGTTTTAGAGTAATGTATTGGATTAGATGTAAGATTAGGTTTAGGGTTAAGTTTAGGTTATGGTTAAATTTAGGTTCAGGGGTAGGTTTAGTTTTTATTTTTGGCATGGTTTAGTGTTAAGTTTATGGCAAGGTTAGGTTTAGGGTTAAGACGAGGGTTAGGTTTAAGATTAAGGTTATGGATAGGGTTAGGTTTAGGGCTAGTGTTATTATTAGGGTTAGGGTTAGGGTTAGGGTAATGTTAGGTTTAGAGCTAGGGTTAGTACTTGGGTTAAGTTAAGGATTAGGGCAAGTGTTAGGTTTATGTTTTCAAATAGGCCTATGATTTTGTTTAGGCTAAGGGTTTGGCTTTGAGCTAGGGTTATGTCTAAGGTGAGGGTTTGGGTTAGTGCTACACTTAGGTTTTTGGTTATTTTAGGGTAGGATTAGGCCTCAGAATAGTGCTAGGTTTTGTGTTAGGTTTAGGCCCAGGGTTAAGGCTATGTGTAATATAAGATCTAGGGTTCTGATTAGAGCTAATTTTAGGGTTAGGGTTATGGCTATGTCTATTGTTAGTTTTAGGTATTGGGTTAGGTTCAGGTTTAGAGCTCGGTTTAGTGCTAGTGATAAGGTCAGTGTTCAGGTTAGAGTTTGGTTTAGGGTGGAATCCAGAATTAGGACTAGGTTTAGATCTAGGGATAGGGTTAGTGTTTGCTTTAGGTTAAGGGTTATGTTAGGGCTAGGCCTCAGGGATATTTTAGGTCTAGGTCTAGAATTATGGCCATATTGAGGATTAGGCTTAGGTCTAGGGCTAGTGTTAGGCTTAGGTTTAGGTATAAGTTTTGTGGTAGAGCTATTTTAGGGTCTGCTTTAAGGTTAGGATCAGATTTAGACTGAGGGTTTGTGTTAGGGTCATGATTTGAGTTAGGTTTAGAGCTAGGATGAGGGCTAGGTTTAGGATTAGTAATAGGGTTAGGTTTGGATTAGGCTATGGATTAGGATTAGGACTAAGGTTAGCATTAGGGATAGGGTTTGGCTTAGGGTAAGTGATATAGTTAGATGTAAGGTTAGGGCTAGGTTTAAAGTTAGGTTTACATCTAGGGTTAGGACTCAGATTAGGGCTAGTGTTTCTGTTAGGATTAGGGAGTGTGAATGAAATCTGCCCAAATAATTTGTGGAGGTAGTTCAGTACATCTATATTTCCCTGTTATCTCCAAAAGTACTTTCGGATAAAGATGTTTTTGCATGCTTCATCTTTGGGAAATTTTCACAAGGAAGAAACCACAGTGCCCACATAGAACTGATTGAGGGTGTGCAGTTTTAAGCAGCGAGCACCAACCCTGTTTGATTTCAAGTTCCATTTACATTTACCTGTATAGGTCAAAATGAAGGAAACCTTAAAATACAAACTGTTCCTGAGAGCAAACCATTTTAGGGATAAAGCCCAGACCTGGGGAAAATAGGGAGGTTCGGTAAAAAACAAATTATGCCAAATATCAAATGAATTTGAACAAAATTCACTCTAACACTGTATCTAACCCAACCCTAAACTAATTCTAACCTGTTTAGAATATCTATGATTATACAAGTCCCAAATTTGGGGAGCATAAACGGACAACTAAACAGATGAATCATGTACAGTATCAAAGAAATTTGATGAAAATTTGGGGAGGTGTTTTAGTACATTCTTATTTTCCTGTTTTTTTTTTTTTTTTTTTTCATAAAGTGCTCATGGATAAATTGTTTTTCATGCTTCAGCTTAAGCTACTTTCACAAAGAAAAACCAAAGAGTGCCCACACAGGGCTGACTGAGTGTGTGAAGTTTCATGCAGCTAGCAGCAACACTGTTTTATTTCCAGATCCATTGCATTCACACCTATAGTCCCTAATTAAGTGAAACCTAAAAATTCAAACTGTTCCTGTCATTGAACCACTGAAAATTGAATGCCAAAACTTGGGGAGCCTACTGAGGCTAGGTCAAGGATGAATCCTGTACAGTATCAAATTAATCCAACCAAAAATATTTGAATCTCTTTCATTTCATGTGTATTCCACTTGCTCCTAATGCACCCAGAGATAAATCTGTTACTTTCTACTTCATATTAGGAGTACTTCCATGGGAAACACCAGATTATGCTCACTGAAAATTGATGGAGTGTGTGATTATTCAAGCAGCTAGCCCAAACCCTGTTTGATTTCCAGCTTTACTTCATTCACCCCTACATGGAAATAAAGAAGAGAAACATGAAAATTGAAACTGTTCCTGAAAGCAAACCCTTTATGTATGAGGCCCAAACATTTGGAGTATAGTCAAAATAAAAATTAAAAAAAAAGGTGAATCCTTCACAGTATTATAGATATTTGAAAAAAACAAAAGTAACTCTTATCTTAACAATAGGTCTAATCCTGATCCTAACACTAACCCTAACACTAACTTTAACCTGTTTAGAGTCCCTTTAATCCCAGAAGTCCAACACTTGGGGAGCCAAGTTGGGTAAGTGAACAGATGAATCTTTCACAATATCAAAGAAGTCTGACCAAATAATTGGGGAGGTAGTTCAGTACATGCATTTTCCCCAATTTCTCCTAAAGTGCTCTCACATAAAGTTGCTTTGCATGCTTCAGCTTAGGGCTACTTTTACCAGGAATAATCCAGAGAATGCCCATAGAAAACTGATTGAGTGTGTGAGGTTTTAAATAGTTAGCACCAACCCTGTTGGATTTCCAGCTCCATTTCCATTTACATGCATAGGTCAAAATGAAATGAAAACTTAAAATACAAACTGTTCAGGAGAGCAAAACCTTGATGTAAGAGGTCCAAACCAAAAGAATATAGAAGGATAGTTCAAAGATGAATCTTGCCCAGTATCAAAGAAATTTGAACGAAACTAAATCTAACAAAATATTAGCTGTAAATCTAGCCCTAAACTAATAAAAATAGAACCAAACCTGTTTAGAAAACCATTGATCAGAGTATTTCCCAAATAAAGGAGCCCAGTGGGGCAAGCTAAGAGATGAATCCTTTGAAGTATTGTGCATATTTCCCTGTTTTCTCCTAATGTGCTCTTGGATAAATTATTTTTTTCATGCTTTAGTTTAAGGTACTTGCACAAGGAAGAACCAGAGATTGCCCACAGAGAGCTGATTGAGTGTGTGAAGTTCAAGCAGCTAGTCCTAGCTCTGTTTGATTTCCAGCTCCATTTTCATTCAAGTCTGTAGGCCATAATACAGTGAAATCTAAAAATTCAAACTGTTCCTGACAGTGAACTGGCAAACCTTGAAAACTCAAACCTGGGGATCCTACTAAGACTAGGAAAAGGATGAATCCTGTACAATATCAAATAATCCATGCAAAAAAAAAAAAAATTAAAGCTTGCTCCTGAAGTGTTCACAGGTAAAGCTGTTTCTTTCTAATTCAGCTTTATGCTACTTCCACAAGAATAAAAGGGGAGAATGTGCCCTGGGAACTAGTTGAGTGTGCGAAGTTTCAAGCAGCTAGTACCAACCCTATTTGACTCCAGCTCCATTTCCATTCACCGCTATAGGGCAAAATGAGGTGAAAAATGAAAATTAAAACTACTCCTGAGAGCAAACACTTTTACTAGGAGGCCCAAATATGGGGAGCATACTAAGAGAGAGAAAAAAAGAATCCTGCTCAGTATTCATAAAGTTGAAAAAAATCTAACACTAACCCTAACACTAGTTCTAACCCTAAGTCTAACCATAACCCTAAGCCTAACCTGTTAATAGAACCTTTGATCATAAAGGTTTTAATCTTGGGGAGACTAGTGGCACAAGCTTACGTATGAATCCTGCACAGTATCAAAGAAATCTGACCAAATAATTGGAGGAGGTATTTCAGTACATGCATGTTGCCCTGTTTTCTCCTAAAGTGCTCTTGGATACACTTGTTTTGCATGCTTCAGCTTATCGCTACTTTTACAAGGAAGAAACCAGAGAGTGGCCACAGACAACTGATTGAGTATGTGAAGTTTCAACCAGCTAGCACCAACCCTATGATTTCCAGCTCCATTCTCATTTTCCTATGTAGGTAAAAATGAAGTGAGATATTAAAAACAAACTATTTCCAACAGCGAACCATTGAACTGAGAAGGCCCCAAACTGGGGCCCATAGTGAGGCTAGGTAAAAGATAAAATCTTCCCTGTATCAAAGAAATTTGAACAAAACAAACTCTAACCTTAACACTATCTCTAAAGCTAGCCCTAACCCTAACACTAACCCTTACCTTTTTAGAGAACCATTGATCCTAGAAGTTCCAACCTTGGGGAGCCTAGTGGAGCAAGCTAAAAATGAATACTGTGTAGTATCAAAGAAATCTGATCAAATTGTTGGGAGACTTACTTCAGTACAAACTTGTTTCTCTGTTTTCTCCTTAAGGGCTCTCGGATACAGTTTCTTTTGCATGCTTCATCTTTGGCCTACCTTCAAAAGAAAGATACTAGAGAGTGTCCACTGAGAACTAATTATGTGAAGTTTCAAGCACCTTTGGCAAACCCTGTTTAATTTCCAGCTCAATTTTAATTCACATCAATAAGCCATAATGAATTGAAATCAAAAACACAAACTATTCCTGACAGTGAACCATTGAACCGACAAGGCCCAAACTTGTTGAGCATAATAATGCTAAGTAAAAGATGAATCCTTCCCAGTATCATAGAAATTTGAAGAAATCTAGGGCCGCATGGGTACTCTCAGCGCAGATGGAAGGCTTGGCTGTGCAGTTTCAAAGGGCCCTGACAGCAGTCTCAGCCACACAGGAGCTCTCTGCACACACGCAAGGCAGCACAGAATATGGAGACTTTGCTTGAGAATCACCAGAATGAGCTCTGGACACAGCACAACGTCACTCCAGAACCACCGACCTCACCAAACACCATACATGGGTTATAGATGGAATCCATCTTGCAAAACCTTATTTGCCATCTATCAGTGTGTGTGGCTACCAGCTTGGTTCTGCAGCTTATCAGGTACCAGGTTTCCAACTCCCCTACCTCCAGCTGTGATAACTCAAGATTTTTCACACACATTTTTTGGGGGTGTAGAAATCCATGAGGAACAGCAACTGTACAGGCATCTGGTTTTCAAATCAGAGACTGAGAGTATGGAGGCTCCAGGTAGAAGCTCAAGCCCTCTCACCCTCGCTACCTCCTCCACCCTGAGAACAGAGACTCAATCTAGGAATAGAAAACTTCACATAATGCAAGAAAAGAAAACAGTTCTGAGAGCCTTTTTTTTCTTTCTTACTTTTCTTTTCTTGCTTTTCTCATCCGTTCTCCTGTACCCTTCCCAGTCTCATCCTCACAACCTCAACATATGTGAAACCAATTACTCTCCATGAAATTGGACTTTAAGAACTGAATCACTAGAATTGTATAATTTAGAGGAATTGCATAGGCCTCACCTCAACACCTCTTTATTTGCACTTATTTTCTTTCTCCCTCTCTTTCTTTCTTTCCTTGTTATTTTTCTTCTTTTTTCTTTCTCCCTCTATCCCAGTTTCAGCCTCCTAACTTTTACTATTTATACATAAGGTAATTTTATGAATACAGATAAGCAGTTTGAATTTATACCTTCTTCCATAAATTCCCCTTGCTTATTCATTAGAGTTCTCCTCCAAAGTTGCTAAGTTAGGTTAATCACATACCCTCATTCCTTTCCCCCTTAACATAGCATCCTACCCCTGACACTCAGTTCTCTATACACCACCAGAAATGATATTCCTTTTATGTAACTAATGACTATATTTTAAATAATAATTGAAGCCAACACTTGTAGACACAGAGTCTAAATATAAATGTATTTATAATGGTTAGGCTTAGGCTTCGTGTTAGGGTTAGATTTAGAGTTAGATTTTGATCTATGGTTAGGGCTAGGGCTAAGGATAAGGCAAGGGTTAGGACTAACGTTTGGGTTAGGTTCAGTATTATGGTAATTGATAGGGTTAGAACTATTGATAGGGCTAGTATGAGAGTTAGAGTTAGTCTTAGAGCTAGGATTAGGGTTAGGGTTAGGGTTAGGGTTAGGGATAGGGCTCAATTAGGGCTAATGTTAGTGTTAACCTTAGGCCATTGGTTAGGGTTGGAGTTAGGATTACATTTATGGTAAGGTATTGGGTTATAGCTAGTTTGAGGGCTAGGGCAAGGGTTAGTATTAGGGTCAGGTATAGGGTTAGGTTTACGGTTATGATTAAAGCTAGGTTTAGGTCCAGGATGATGGCTAATATTTGTGTTAGGGTTAGGGCTAGTATGTGCACTAGGGCTAATGTCAGATCTAGGGTTACAGTTAGGGATAGATTTAGTGTTAGGTTAGGTGTATACTAGGGTTAGGTCCAGGTTTATGGTTAGGACTAACATTAGGTTTATATTTAGATTTAGGGTTAAAGCTACGTTAGGGCTTAGGTTAGGCCTAGGGTTTGCAATAGGTTAGGGCTATGGCAAATGTAAAAACTTTGTTATGATTAGGGCTAGTTTTAGCGTTAAAGTTAGAGCTAAGTATAGTTTTAGGGTTAGGTTTAGGGTTAGGGTGATGTTTAGAGATAGGGTTAGTGTTAGTGTCAGGGTCAGTGTTCAGTTTAGGGTTATGTTTAATGGGAAAGCCAGAATTAGGACTAGGGTTACAACTACTGGAAGTATTAGTTTTTGGCTTTAGGCTAAGGGAAATTATTAGGGCTAGATCTAAGTTTTTATTTAGATCTAGGTCTAGAGTTATGGAAAGATTAGGATTAGGTTAGGTCTAGGGCTATTGTTAAGGTTAGGTTTAGATATAAGGTCACCAATAGGGCTAATGTTAGGGTTCGGTTTAGGGTTAGGTTCAGGTTTAGACTTATGATTAGTGTTAGGTTAGAATAAGGGTCAGAGTTAGGGTTAGTCTTTTGGTTATGGTTTGAGCTAGAATGAGCGCAAGGGTTAGGACAACTAATAGGGTTAGGGTTTGGGTTAGTTTGAGGAATAGATTTAGGATTATGATTATTATTAGGATTAGGTTTATGGTTTGGCATAGGGTAAGGGATAGGGTTAAAGCTGGGGTTAGGGCTAGGTTTAGGGTTAAAGCTAGGTTTAAGGCTCAGATTAGGGCTAGTTTTGTGTTAGGGTTATGGCTAGAGTTAGAGCAATGGCTAATGTAAGAACTATGGTTTTTAGGGTTAGTTTTAGGGTGATGGTTAGGGGTTAAACCTCTATTGTTAGGATTAGGTTCAAGGTTAGGGTGAAATATAGAGCTAGTGTTAGTGTTAGGTTAATAGTCAGGGTCAGGTTTAGTTTTAGGGTTAGGGTTGGGACTCGAATTAAGGATAGGATTACTGTAAGTGTTCGGTTTAAGCTTAGGGTGGTGTTTAGAGCTAGGGTGAGTGTTAGGATATGAGTCAGAGTTAGGGATAGTATTAAGGTTAAATTAGGACTCGAATTAGGGATAGGGTAAGGTCTAGGTGTAGTGTTAAGATTTGGTTTAAGTTAAGGTTTAGGGTTAGGGCTCTTGCTCGGTTTTGTTTTACTGCAAGGGTTAGTGTTAGGGGTAGTTTTATGATTAGCGTTAGGGCCAGGGCTAGTGTTAATGATAGGCTTAGGCTTAGGGTTAAAGTTAGATTTAGAGTTAAGTTTAGATCTAATTTAGGACTAGGAATAAGGATTTGGCAATGGTTATGGCTAGGTTTAGGATTACGGTAATGGATAGGGTTAGAAGTAGGGATAGGGCTACTGTGAGAGTTAGAGTTAGTCTAGGGCTAGGGTTAGGGTTAGCATTAGGGATAGGGTTAAATTAGGGCTAGGATTAGGGCTAGGATTAGTGTTCACCTAAGGCCTAGAGTTAGGGTTAGGGTTAGGTTTAAGTTTAGGGTAAGGAATGGCATTATAGCTAGGTTTAGAGATAAGGTGAAGGTTAGAATTAGGGTTAGGGCTATGGTTAGGGTTAGGGTAATCATTAGGGCTAGGTTTGGGGCTATGATGAGTGCTATGCTTTATTTTAGTGTTAGGGCTAGGATTAGGGCTAGGGCTAATATCAGATCTAGGTTTATGGTTAAAGATAGTTTTAGGATTAGGTTTATACCTACATATAATGTAAGGGTTAGGTTTAGGGTTAGGGTCAGGTTTAGAGCTAGGGTCAAGTCTGGGTTAGAAGTTTGGGATAGGTTAAGTTTTAAAGTTAGGGCTCGAATTAGCATTATGGTTAGTGTTAGTGTAATTATAATATGAGGTTTAGGGTTTAGGTTTGGTTTAGAATAATGCATAGGTATAGGATTAGGGATAGGGTTAGATTTAGGCCTATAGTTATGGTTATTGCAATAGAGAGGTTTAGAGATATGTTTAGGGCTAGGGTCATGGTTTTGATTAGGGTTAGGGTTAGGATTAGGTATAGTGTTAAAGCTCGGGTTAGGGCTTGGATTAGGGCTAGGTTTTAAGTGAAGTTAGTGCTAGGGTTAGGGGTAAGGCGAATGAAAGTTTCATGGTTACAATTAGGGTTAAATTTAGGGTTAGGGTTAGTGGTAGGTCGTGTGTTAGGTTTAGGGTTACGGTTAGGGTGATGTTTAGACTAGGGTTAGTATTATGGTCAGAGTCAGGGTCAGTATTAGTTCTAGCTTTCTGCTAAAATTAGAATTAGAGATAAGGTTAGGGTTAGTGCTAAGGGTTGGTTTAGATTAAGGGTTAGAGTTAGGGCTATGGCTCGGTTTTGTTTAAGGGCTAGGGTTAAAATTAGATTTAGAGTTAGGGTTAGGCTTAGGCTTAGCATTAGGGTTTGATTTAGAGTAAAAATTTGATCTAGGTTAGGGCTAGAGCTAATGATAGGGCTAGGGTTAGGGCTGGGTTTAAGGCTAGAATTAGGGTTCCAGAAATGGATAGGGTTAGAACTAGGGATGGGGCTAGGGTGAGAGTTAGAGTTAGTCCTAGGGCTAGGGTTTGAGCTAGGGTTATGAATAGAACTACATTAGTGCTAAGATTAGGGCTAGGGTTAGTTCCTGGTTTAGGCCAAAAGTTAGGTTTAGGGTTAGGATTAAGGCTAGGTTTAGGGTTAGGATAAGGGGTGGGGTTTGTGTTAGGTTTAGGGCTGGGATTAGGGCTATGGCTAATGTCAAGTCTAAGCTCATGATTGGGGATAGTTTTAGGATTAGTGTTATGGCTAGGTCTAGTGTAAGGGTTAGGTTTAGTGTAAAATTCATCCTTAGAGCTAAGAGATTTATTAGGGTCAGGGTGATGTTAGAGCTCATTTGAGGTTAGGTTTTAGGGTTAGGGCTCGAATTAGCACTAGGGTGTGGGTTAGGGAAATTATAGGGTTGTGTTTAGAATTAAGATTAGGTTTAGGGTAATTGATAGGGTTAGGGTTAGCAATATGGTTAAGGTTAGGCCTAGGGTTCACATTAGGTTAAGGGTTATGGTTAGTATAATGGATATGATTAGAGCTAAGTTTAGGGCTAGGTTTATGGCTAAGAATAGGTCTTGAATTAGGGTTAGGATTAGGGTTAAAACTAGGGTTAGGCTTAGGTTTTTGTTTACCATATGGGTTCGGTTTTGATCTACGGTTAGGTTTATGGTGAGGGTTAGGTTTAGGGTTACTTCTAGGGATAAGTTTATAGTACTCATAGGGTTAGGGTTAGTATTAGGGCTAGGGACATCATTAGGGATAGGGTTAGGGTAATGTATAGGTTTAGATGTAGATTTAGGGCTATGTTTAAAGTTAGACTGAGGTTTAGGCTTAGAGTTAGAGCTATGGTTATGTTTAAGTTTATAGTAAGGGTTAGGGTTTGAGCTAGGGTTAGGTCTATCTGTGAGGTTTAAGGTTAGGTCTAGGGTTAGTTTTCCAATTAGGTTTATGTTTAGCATTAAGTCTAAGATTATCAATAAGGTTAGGTTTATGTTTAAAGTAATGGGTAGGTTTAGAACTAGGTTTAGGCCTAGGGTTAAGGTTAGAATTAGGGCTAGGGTAAGGGTTAGATTGAGGGATAGGTGTAGGTTTATGTTTAGAGAAATCTTTAGGCTTTGAGCTAGTATTAGGACTAAGGCGAGAGTTAGGTTTGGGTTAGAGCTAAGGTTAGTGTTAGTGTTATGCTTAAGGCTTGATTTAGGCCTAGGACTATCTCTAGCTTTTGTGTTTGGTTTAGGCCTGGGTTAGGGCTA
This sequence comes from Marmota flaviventris, assembly GCF_047511675.1. Lineage (NCBI taxonomy): Eukaryota > Metazoa > Chordata > Mammalia > Rodentia > Sciuridae > Marmota > Marmota flaviventris. The sequence goes on from NC_092508.1 coordinate 113,642,193, forward strand.
TGGGTAATATAAGAGCTAGGGGTATGTTGAGGGCTAGCTGTAGTGTTAGGGTTATGGCTAGGTCTAGAGTTAGGTTTAGATAAGTGCTAGGGCTACTCTTAGTGTTCGGTTTAAGGTGAGCGCTGTGTTTAGAGCTAGGGTGATTTTTAGGATATCAGTCAGGTCAGGGATTGTTTTAAGGTGAGGGTTATGACTATAATTAGGGCTAGGGTTACTGTTAGGGTTTGGTTTAAGTTTAGCATGGTTTTTAGAGCTAGGTTCAGTGTTAGGTTATGCATCAGGGTCAGGGTAAATTTTAAGGTTAGGGTTAGGACTCGAGTTAGGACTAGGGTTATGTCTAGGTGTAGTGTTATGGTTTGGTTTAAGTTAATGTTTAGGTTTAGGGCTGTTGCACAGTTTTTTGTTTTTTGTTTTGTTTTGTTTTGTTTTAGTCCTAGGTCTAGGGTTTGTGCTAGTTATAAGATTAGCATTAGAGTTAGGGCTAGTGTTAGTGTTAGGCTTAGGCTTTGGGTTAGGGTTAGATTTAGATATATTGTTAGATCTAGGATTAGGGCTAGGTCTAACTATAGGGCAAGGGTCAGGGCTAGGGTTATGGTTACATTAACAGATAGGGATAGAACTAGGTCTAGGACTAGGGTGAGAGTTACACTTAATCTTAGCCCTAGGGTTTTGGTTAGTTTTAGGGATATGGCTAAGTTAGGGCTAGGATTAGGGCTAGATTTAGAGTTAGTCTTAGGCCTAGGGTTTTGGTTAGTTTTAGGGATAGGGCTAAGTTAGGACTCGGATTAGGTCTAGGGCTAGTGTTCAGCTTAGGCCTAGTGTTAGGGCTAGTGTTACAGATAATTTTAGGGTATGGTATGTTGTTATATCTAGGTTTAGAGGTAGGGTGAGGGTTAGAGTTTTGTTTAGGAATAGGGTTAGGGTTAGGTTTATGATTAATGCTAAGTTTAGGGCTAGGATGAATCCTAGGGTTAATTGTAGTGTTAGGTCTAGAATTAGGGCTAGGGCTTATGTCAGGTCTAGTGTTACAGTTTGTGGTAGATTAAGAGTTAGGTTTGTGTCTAGGTCTAGTGTAAGTTTTAGGCTTAGGGTAAGGGTCAGGTTTAGAGCTAGGTGTATTTTTAGGGTCAGGATCAGGTTTAGGGTTTGTTTTAGGGTAAAGTTTAGGGATAGGGCTCAAATGAGCATTAGGGTTAGTGTTAGGGTTATGGTAATTGATTGGGTTAGGTTTAGGTTTCAGGATAGGTTTAGGGATTGGAGAGCTTTAGGGTTCGCAAAATGGTTAGGGTTTTGCCTAGGGTTAGCATTAGGATTAGGGTTATCATAAGGATAATATATAGGGTTAGAACTATGGTTAGGGCTAGGGTTAGGTTAGGATTAGGGCTAGAGTTAGGTTAGGTTTTGAGTTAGGGCTAGTAACCCTAGCTTAGGGTAGGGTTAGGGTTAGGGCTAGGGTTTTCATTAGGGTTAGCATTAGGTTTAGGGTAAAAGTTTGGGTTAGATGTAAGGTTAGCTTTATGATTAAGGTTAGGTTTAGATTTAAGTTTAGGTTTAGGGCTAGGTTTACTGTTGGCTTTAAGTTAAAATTTAGGTTTTGAGTCAGGTTTAAGCCTATGACAAGTTGTTGGTTTAGGGTTAAGTCTAGGGATTGGATTATGGTTTGGGTTAGGGTTTCGGTAAGGGTTAGGGATAGGCTTATTATTAGGGGTAGGGTTAGATTTAGGCTAATGCCTAGGGTTAGAGCTAGTGTTAGGTTTAGATTTAAGGTTAGGATTAGGGCTATGGTTAGTGTTATGTTTAGGAATAGTGCTAGGGTCATGTTTGGGCTAAGAGTTAGTCTTTGTGCTAAGGTTAGGACTAAGTTGAGGGTTAGGGTTAGGGTTAGGACTGGGGTTAGGGTTAGGGTGAGGGTTATGCTTAGGGTAGGTTTAGGCCTCGATTAGGGTTAGGGTTATTTAAATTTTGTGTTAGATTTAGGCCTAGGTTTAGTGCTATGTGTAATGTAAGATCTATGGTTCTGATTAGAGCTAGTTTTAGGGTTAAGATTAACACTAGGTCTAGTGTTAGGTTTAGGTTTTAGGTTAGGGTCAGGTTTATAGCTAGGTTTTATGTTAGTGTCAGGGCCAGTGTTCAGGTTAAAGTTAGGTTTAGTGTGAAAGTCAGAATAGGACTAGGGTTAGGTCTAGTGGTAGTGTTAGTGTTTGGTTGAGGTTAAGGGTTATGGTTAGGGCTAGAACTATATTTTTGTTTAGGTCAAGTGCTAGAGTAATAGCTAGATTTAGGATTAGGTTTAGGTCTAGGGGTCGTGTTAGTGATAGCTTTAGGTATAATTTTTCTAGATAGGGCTAGTTTCATGTTTCAGTTTCAGTTTAGCATCAAATTTAGACCTATAATTAGTGTTAGGGTCAGAATAAGGGTGAAGGTCAGGGTGAGGTTTTAGGTAAGGGTTAGATCTAGAATGAGTCTAGTGTTAGGACTAGTAATAGGGTTATTGTTTGGGATTGGCTAAGGATTAGGATTAGGACTAGAGTTAGCATTATGAATAGGGTTTGTTTTGGGGTAATGGATAGGATTAGAGATAGGGTTAGGGCTAGGATTAGGGCTAAGTTTAGGGCTAGTTTTAGGGTTAGGGTTAGGGTTAAATCTAGTTTTAGGGCACGGCTTAGGACTATTTTTGTGTTAGAGTTAGTGCTAGGTTTTGGTTAAGTCCAATGTAAGAACTAGGATTATGATTAGGATTTTTTTTTAGGGTTAGGGTTACAGCTAGGTCTAGTGTTAGCATTAGTTTTAGGTTTAGGGTGATATTTAGAGCTAGGGTTTGTGTTTGGATATGAGTCAGTGTGAGGGTTAGTTTTAGGCCTAGACTCGAATTAGAGCTCGGGTTATGGCTAGTTATGGGTTAGGGTTTGGTTTTGGTTAAGATTTAGGTTTAGAACAATGGCTAGGTTTAGGGGTAGGGTTAAGGTTAGGGTTCAAATAGGGCTAGGATTTGTGCTATGATTAGTGTTAGGGTTAGGCGTATGGTTAGGGCTAATGTTAGGGTTAGTTTTAGGGGAAGAGTTGGGGTTATATAGCTAGGTTCAGTGCTAGGGCGAGGGTTATATTTAGGGATTGGGCTAGGTGAGAATTTTGTTTAGGATTTAGTCTAGGTTTATGGTTAGGATCAGGTCTAGTGTTTGTGTTAGTGTTAGGGCTAGGATAAGGGCTAGGGCTAATATCACATCTAGGGTTATCATTAGGGATAGAGTTAGGGATAGGTTTATGGCTAGGTCTAGTGTAAGGCTTAGGTTTAGCATAGGGGTTTGGTAAAGAGCTAGGTTATTATTACAGTCAGAGTATGGGTTAAGGATTGGTTTTGGTTAAGGTTTAAGCTTAAGACTCCAATTAGCATTAGGGTTATGGTTAGGGTTAGAGTAATGGATAAAGTTAGGTTTACAGTTTAGGTTTAGAGTAATATATAGGGTTAGTGTTAGGGATAGGGTTTGGGTTAGGCCTAGGGTTACTATTTGGTTTAGGCTTATATTTAGAGTAATGAATATGTTTAGTGCTAGTGTTAGGGCTTAAGTTAAGGTTAGGATTAGGGCTAGGGTTTGGGTTACAACTTGGGCTAGTGTTAGGGTTAGTTTTAATGTAAGTGTTAGGGTTTGAGGTAGGGTTAGGGCTAGGGCGAGGGTTATGGTTAGAGTCAGGGCTACAGTTAGGGTTAGGGTTAGGGTTATGGCTAGGTTTAGCATTAGGTTTAAGGTTATGTCTAAGGTAATGGATAAAGTTAGAGCTAGGATATGGGCTATGGTATCAGTTAGGATGAGGGATAGTTTTGGAGTTAGGGTTAGAGCTAGGGTTATGTTTAGAGTAAGGGTTAGAGTTTGATCTAGGGTTTGATCTAAGGCAAGCATTAGGTTTAGAGTTTGTGCTATGATTAGGGTTAAGGTTATGCTTAGGTCTAGGTTTAGGTCTTGTATTAGGGCTAGCTTTTGTGTGAGTTTTAAGGCTAGTGTTATGGCTATGGATAATGTAAAAGCTAGGGTAATGGTTATGGCTAGATTTTTTGTGTTAGGGTTGTATATATGTCTAGAGTTTGGATTAAGTTTTCGGTTAGGAAAGGTTTAGAACTAGGGGTAAAGTTTAGGGTTCGGATTTGAGATAGCTTAGGTTAGGTTTAGGGTAGGTTCACTGCTAGTTGTAGGGTTAAGTTTATGTTTATGTTTAGGGTGTGTTTAGCTTTAGGTCTAATGTTATCATTAAGGTAAAGTTTAGTGTGAGGGTAATGGGTGGGTTTCGAGCTAGGGTTATATCTAGGATTCAGGTTAGGATTAGGGCTAGGGTTAGTTTAATGTTAGGCCTTCGGTTAGAGTTAGGGTTAGCTTAAGTTTAATGGTTAGGTATTGATATAGGGTTAGGGCTGGAGTGATGGTTAGGGTTACAGTCAGGGCTAGGATAGTGTTAGGATTAAGGTTAGGGCTAGGGTTAGCATTAGGTTTAGTGTTACGGTTAAGGTAGTGGATAGAGTTTGAGGTAGGATTTGTGCTATGGTTATGGTTAGAATTAGGTCTAGGTTTTGGGTGAGGTTTGGGTTTGGGCTACGGTTATGTTTATGGTAAGGTTAAGGGTTTGGGCTAGGGTTAGAGCTAAGACGAGGATTAGGGTTAGGTTTACGGCTAGGTTTAGGGTTACAGTTATGCTTAGGGTTAGTTGTAGGGCTACAATTAGGGCAAGATTTTGTGTGGGGTTTGGGGCTAGTGTTAGGTGTATTAGTAATTTAAGAGCTAGAGTTATGATTATGGCTAGATTTAGGGTTTTCTAGTATTAGGGTTAGTTTTCGGGTTAGGATAAGAGTTAGAGCTAGGGTTTTTCTTAGGGTAAGTGTAGGGTTCAGGTTAGGATTAGGTTTAGGTCCAGAATGTGGACTACGGTTAGGTCTAGGTACAGGGTAAGTGTTTGGTTGAGGCTAAGGGTTATTGTTAGGGCTAAGGCTAGGGCTATGGCTGTATTTAGAATTAGGTTTAGGTCTAGGGCTAGTGTTAGTGTTAAGTTTAGGTATAGGATTAGTGGTAGGGCTAGTGTTAGGTTTTGGATAAGGGTCATGGTCAGTTTTAAACCTAGGTCTTGTGTTAGAGTCACAATAAGGGTCAGGGTTAGGGTTAGGGTTTGAGTTAAGTTTAGAGCTAGAATAAGGGCTAGGGTTAGGACTAGTAATAAAATTAGGGTTTGGAGTAGGCTTAAGATAAGGGTTAGGACTAGGATAGCAATAGATTGAGGGTTTGTCTTAGGGTAAGGGATAGAGTTAGAGCTAGGGTTAAGACTACAGCTAGGGTTAGGATTAGGGCTAGGGTTACGGTTAAATCTAGGGTTAAGCCTTGCATTAGGGCTAGTTATTGTGTTAGCTTTAGGGGTATGGCTAATGTAAGAACTGGCATTACAATTAGGGCTAGTTTAGGGTTAGGTTTAGGGTGAGGTGTAGTGTTAGGATTAGGTTTAGGGATAGGGTGATGTATAGAGCTAGGGTCAGTGTTACGTTCAGAGTCAGGGTTAGAATTAGTTCTAAGGTTAGGGTTAAGACTTGATTTAGGGCTAGTGTTAGGGCTAGGTGTAGGTTTAGGCTATGGTTTATGTTAAGTGTTAGTGTCAGGGCTATGACTCGGTTTTGCTTGAGTGCTAGGGCTAGGGTTGGGGCTTGTTTTCAAATTAGTGTTAGGGTTATAGCTAGTGATAGGGTATGGTTTAGGCTTATGGTTAGGGTTAGATTTAGAATCAGGTTAAATCTAGGTTATGGCTGGGGATTGGTCTAGGGTTTGGGTTATCATAAGGGATAGGGTTAGATCTGGGGATAGGGCTAGGGTGAGTGTTAGAGTTAGTCTTAGGGTTAGGGTTTTGTAGAATTAGGTTTAGGTTTAGTGTTAGGATTAGGGCTTGAGTTAGCATTAGGGTTAATTTTCCATATAGGATAATGATATTTTAGGGGTAGGGTTAAGGTTAGTTTTAGGGTAATTGACAGGTTAGGTTTAGGAATATGGCTAGGGTCAGCCTGAGGATTAGCATTAGGTTTAGTGTCAGGGTTTGAGTAATGGATAGGGTAGAGCTAGGTTTAGGGCTAGGTTGATAGTTAGAGTCAGGGCTAGGGGTAGGGTTAGGTTTAGGTTTAATGCAAGGATTAAAGTTAGGGTTAGGTTTAGGGTAAGGGTTAGGACTAGGTTTAGGATTCGAGTAAGGGTTAAAGCTAGGGTTGGGTCTTGGATTAGGGCTAGGTTTTGGGTTATGTTAGGGCTCTCCTAGAAGTATACAGCTAATGCAAGAACTAAGGTTATGATTAGGGCTAGTTTAGGGTTACATTTAGGAATAAGTCTAGTTATAGGATTAGGTTTAGGTTTAGTTTGATGTTTTGAACTAGGGTTAGTGTTAGGATCAGAATCAGGGTAACAGTTCATTTTATGGTTAGGGATAGGACTCAAATTAGGGGAGGCTTAGGGCTAGATATAGTGTTAGGATTTGGTTTACATTAAGATTTAGGGTTAGTCCCATGGCTCGGTTTTGTGTTCGGGCTAAAGCTGAAGTTAAGTGTAGTTTTATGATTAGCATTAGTGTTATTGCTAACTGATAGGGTGAGTTTAGGCTTAGGAGTAGATTTAAAGTTATGGTTAATTCTAGGGTTAGGACGATGGCTACTGATAGAGCTAAGATTAGGGCTAGTGTTTCGGTTATGGTAAAGGATAGGGTTAGAACTAGGAATAGGGCTATGGCAAGAGTTAGACTTAGTCTTATGGTTGGAGTTTGGTTTAGGGTTAGGGCTAAATTCGGGCTAGCAATAGGTCTAAGGTTAGTGTTAGGCTTAGGCCTAGGATTAGGGCTATGTTTATGGTTAGGTTTAGGGTTAGGTTTAGGGGAAGGGATGCCTGTTTGATTTCCACCTCCAATTCCATTTACTCATAGGTGTCAAAATGAAGTGAAACCTTAAAATACAAAGTGTGATAGTGAACCATTGAATTGAGAAGAACATACCTTGGGAGCATACTAAGGCTAGATAAAAGATGACTCCTGCCCTGTATCAAAGAAATTTGAACAAAACTAACTCTCACCCTAACATTACCTCTAACCCTAGCCCTAGACATAACCCTAAACCTAACATTAACCCTAACCTGATTAGAGAACCATTGATCCTAGACTTCCGGCACTTGGGGAGCCTTATGGGGCAAGCTAAGTGATGAATTCTATCAAACATCAAACAAAACCGACCAAATAATTATAGGAGGTATTTCAATACATGCATATTTTTCTGTTTTCTCCTAAAGGGCTCTCAGATTAAGTTGTTTTTGCTCGATTAAGCTTAGGCCTACTTTTACAAGGAACATACCAGAGTCCCTAGAGGGAACTGATGGAGTGCATGAAGTTTCAATAAGCTAGCACAAACCCTGTTTGATTTTTCAACCCCATTAATTTTCCCATATAGGTCAAAATGAAGTATTATCTTAAAATACAAAACGTTTCTAACAGCAAACCTGTGAAAGGAGAAGGCCTGAATCTAGGGAACAGAGTAAATCTAGCTAAAAGATAAATCTTGACAAGTATCAAAGAATTTTGAATAAAACTAACTCTAACCCTAGCTCTTCCCCTAACCCTAACATTTTTATGAAACTTTGACTGTAGAATTTCCAAACTTGGGCAGCCTAGTGGGGCAAGCTAAGGGATGAATGCTGTGCAGTATCAAAGAAATCTGTCCAAAAAGTTGATGGAGTATATCAGTACATGCATAATATCCAGTTTCCTAAAGGACTCTTGGATAAAGATGATTTTACATGCTTCAGCTTAGGCCTACTGTCACAAGAACAAACCAGAGTTTGCTCACAGAGAATTGATGGAGTGTGAAGTTTCAAGAAGCTAGCACCAATGCTGTTTGATTTTAAACTCCATTTCCATTTACCTGCATAGGACAAAATGAACTAAAACTTTAACATACAAACTGTTCCTTACAGTGAACCCTTGAACCCAAGAGGCCCAAACAGGTGGAGTATAGTAAGAAAATAATGAATCCTGCCCAGTATCAAGGAATTTTTTTTAAAGTACCTCAAATCCTAATACTAGCTTTAACACTATCCCTAACACTATCCTTAACATAAACCCTAACCTGATTGAAAAACTGATGATCCTAGTAGTCCCAAACTTGGGAAGCCTAGTGGGCCAAGCTATCAGATGAATCCTATACAGGATCAAAGAAATATGACCAAATAATTGAGGTGGTATTTCAGTTCATGCATATTTCTCTGTTTTCTGCTAAAGGGCTCTCAGATAAAGTTGTTTTGCCATCTTCCTCATAGGGCTACCTTCATGAAGATCCAGAGAGTTCCCACAGAGAACTGATTCAGTGTTTGAAGTTTCAAGCAGCTAGCACCAACTCGGTTTGATTTCAACCTCCATTTTCATTTACCTATATTGGTCAATATGAAGTAAAACCTTAAAATACAGAGTGTCCCTGTTAGCAAACCACTGAAATGAGAAAGCCCAAACCTGAGGAACATATTAAGGCTAGGTAAATGATGACTCCTTCCAAGTATCAAAGTAATTTGTACAAAACTTACTCTCACCCTAACACTACATCTAAACCTAGCCCTAACCCTAAACCTAACACTAACCCCAACCTGATTAGAGAACCATTGATCCTAGAAGTCCCACACTTGGAGAGCTTTGTGGGGAAAGCTAAATAATGAATCCTACTCAGTATCAAACCAATCTGACAAAATAATTATGGGAGGAATTTCAGTGCATGCATATTCCCTACTTTCTCCTAAAGGGCTCTCTGTTAAAGTTGTCTTTGCATGCTTCAGCTTAGGCCTACACTCACAAGAAACATACCAGAGTGTCCCCCACAAAAAATTCAGGGGTGTGTGTGCAGTTTCAAGCAGCTAGCATGAACTCTGTTTGATTTCCAGTTCCATTTACATTTACTCGTATAGGTCAAAATGAAGTTAAATGAAAACATTAACTGTTTCAGACACAAAACAGTTGAACCAAAAGGCCTAAATCTGGGAAAGAGAGTAAGGTTATTTAAAGATGAATCCTAGATTGTATCAAAGAAATTTGAATAAAGTAACTCTAACCCTAATTCTTCCTCAAAACTGATCCCTAATCCTAACCCTAAACATTAACATAGCCCTAACCCTAACCCTAAATTTAACCCGAATTTTAACTGTAACCATTGGCCAAAGCCTTGATCTAACTGTATCCATTACCGTAACCCTAACCCTAACCCTGATGCTAAACGTATCCCTAACCCTATTATTTACCCTGGACCTCCTCTAACCCTAAACCTCTCCCTAGCCCTAAATCTAGCTCCAACCATAACACTTACCCTAAACCTAACCCTAACCCTAGGCCTAAACATAACCCTAACCCTAACACTAGTCCTAATCTTAACCATAAACGTAGCCCTAAACCCAGCTGTAATCCTCTTTTACCCTGAACTTAAGCCTAACTAAATGCTAAAGATAGGCCTAAACCTAACTGTATAGCTATTCCTACGGTTATTTAAAACCTTAAAACTATCCTGAACGCTAAACCTAACCATATCCATTACCCTTAACCGAATGCTAATTAAAGCCTGAACTCTAAACCCTAACTAAAACCAATCCCTAATCCTGACCCTGACCACAATAACACACCTACCTCTAAGCCTGACGTTTACCCTAAACCTAACCCTCACAGTAGACCTGTTCATAACCAAACCCTACAACTACCCTTAACTGTAATGCTAGACCTAGACTTAATTCAAGCACTAGCCCTAACACAAACCCTCATCCGAGCCATAAACCTCATATTAATCCTAACCCTCATCCTAACCCTAACCCAAGACCTCATCCTAACCATAACCCTAGACCTAAACTTAATATAACTGTATCCATTACCCTAAACATAACCCTTATCCTAATGCTAACCCTAAGACTAAACCTAACCCTATCACTATCCACAGAAATATCAATTACCCTAAACCTAACCTGAACCCTAAACCTAACCCTATCTTTACCCTAAACCTAACCCTAATCGAGCTGTAACCCTAAACTCAAACCTAAACTAAGCCCTAACACTGCTCCTGGTCCTAATAATTCCCCTAGCTCTAAAACTGACTCTTACCCTCTACCTAAACCTTACTATAGACCTAGCCGTAAACCTTTCTGTAAAACTGTCCCTAACAGTAACCCTAGACCTGACATTAGCCGTAGCCATTATTTTAGCCCTAACCCTAACACAAACCCTCATCCGAGCTGTAAACCTAGCCTTAATCCTAACTCTCACCCTAAACCTAACCAAAGACTTAATCCTAACCATAATGCTAGCACTAACCTTAACTGTATCCATTACCCTAAACATAAACCTTAGCCTAATGGTAACCCTAGGACTAAACCTAACCTTATCACTATCCCCAAAACTATCAATTTCCCTAAAACTAACCTGAACCCTAAATATAACCCTATGTTTACCCTAACCCTAAACCTAACTCTAATTCCAGCTGTAACCATAAACTCAAACGTTAATCAAGCCCTAACACTGAGCCTGGCCATAGTAATTCCCCTAGCTCAAAACCTGGCTCTTACCATATACCTAACCAGTACAATAGACCTAGCCGTAAACATTTCCATAAAACTATTGCTAACTGTAACCCTAGACCTGACATTAGCCCTAGCCATAATTCTAGCACTAACCATAACACAAACCCTAGACCTTATCCTATCCCTAACCATATCCTTAATTACAACCCTAACCCAAACTCTAGGCCTAACCCTGACACCCTAGCCATAATTGTAGCCATTCTTTAGCCCTATCCCTAACCCTAGTCCTAAGACTAACTCTAACTCTACCATGAGACCTTTCACTTGTTCTAAGCCTTACCGTAACCCTAACCCTAGCCCTAACCCTAGCCCTAACCCTTGCCCTATCCTTGGCCCTAGCACTAACTTTAGACAAAACCTAACTCTAAATCAAGCCCTATCCCGAAGATTACCCAAACCCTAACACGGGCCCAAACCATAACACTAATCCTAAAACTAGCCCTAACTCTAGCCCTAGCCCTAAAACAAAGCTGAGCTATAGCTATAACACTAACACCCTTAACCTAAACCAAACCCTAACCTTAAACCTAGCCCTAACACTAACCCTAATATGAGTTGTAAGCCAAACCCTTAAACTAACCCTGAACCTGACACTGACCCTAACACTACTAGATCAAAACATCACCCTGACCCTAAACCTAACCCTAACAATAACTCTAGCCCTAAAACCCTAAAACTAGCCCTAAACTTCACCCTAGAACTTACATTAGCCCTCTCCGTAGCCCTATCCCTAATGTAATCCAAAACATAGCTCTAATCCTAGCTTTAACCATAGTCCTATTCATAACCATAAACCTAGCCCTAAACTGATATCTAAATGTATCCATTATCATAATGAAAACCATTACCCTAATGCTAACCCTAGGCATGAACCTAAACCTATCCCTAATCTTAACGCAATCTATTACCTGAACCTAAACTGAACCTAAACTTAACCTATCATTACCCTAACCCTAACACACTAATTCAAGCCCTAACTTTAAACCTTAACCTATCCCAAACCCTATCCCTGACATTGACCCTAATAAAACCCCTAGCTCTAAACTTGAACATAACCCTACACCTAAACTTTACTTTAAATGTAGCCATAATCCTAACCCTAAAACTATCTTTAACTGTAATTCTGGACCTGAAATTAGGCCTAGCCCTAATCCTAGTCCTAAACCTAAAACAAACCCTAGCCCTCATCCTAGCCCTAAGCCTAGCTTTAATCATGACCCTAACACTATCCATACTCCTGACCCTAATTCTAACCCTCACCCTACCTCTATACCTAGCTATAATGCCATCTCTTACCCTAATCTTAAACTTAGGCTTATGGCTACATCTAGTGTAAGGGTTAGGTTTAGGGTAAGGGTCAGGTTTAGAGCTTAGGGAATTATTAGGATTAGGATTTGGCTTAGGTAAGGATTTAGGTTTATGGCTCAAATTAGCATTAATGTTAGGGTTCGGGTATAGTTAGGGTTTGTTTAAAGGTTCAGGTTTGGTTTAGGGTAATTGATACAGTTAGCGTTAGAGATAGGGCTATGGTTAGGCTTAGGGTTAGCATTATAGTAAGGGTTATAGTTAGGGTAATTGATAGGGTTAGAACTAGAATTATGGTTAGGAATATGCCTTGAGTTAGAGTTAGTGTTAGAACTAGGTTTAGGGTTAGGATTAGAGTTATGTTTAGCATAAATGTTAGGTTTTGAGCTAGGGTTAGGGCTAGGTTTAGGGTTAAGTCTAGGTATAGGATTACGGTAGGTTTAAGTTTATGGCGCTGTTTTGAACTAGATGAGTGTTAGGATATAAGTCAGATAAAGGGTTAATTTTAAGATTATGATTAGGACTTGAATTAGGGCTAGGGTTAGATCCAGGTGTAGTGCTAAGGTTTTATTTAAGTTAAGGTTAGTGTTAGGCCTGTTGCTTGGTTTTGTTTTAGTGCTATGATTAGGGTTAGGGCTAGTTTTATGATTAGCTTTAGGGTGAGGGCTAGGAATATGGTTAGTTTTAGGTTAAGGCTAGGATTAGGGCTAGGTTTTGTGTTAGGTTTAGGGCAACAATTAGGGCTAGGACTAATGTCAGGTCTAGGTTTATAGTTAGTGATATTTTTAGGATTAGGTTTATGGCATGGTCAAATTAAAGTGTTACGTTTAGGGAAAGGGTCAGATTCAGATCTGGGGTAATTTAGGGTCAGGGTCAGGCTTTGGGTTTGGGTTAGGTTAAGTTTTAGTGTTAAGGCTCAAATTAGCATTAAGGTTAGAATTAGGGTTAAGGTAATGGATAGTGTTAGGTTTAGGGTTAGGTTTGGTTTAAGGTAATGGATATGGTAAGGGTTTGTGGTAGGTTTAGGGTTAGGCCGAGGGTTAGCATTAGGGTTATAATTATTGTTAGGGTAATTTATACGTTTAGACCTACAGTTAGGGCTAGGATAAGGGTTAGGTTTAGGGCTAGAATTAGCTTTAGGGTCAGGGTTAGGGAGAGGGTTACACTTAGGATTAAGTTTAGTGTACGCTTTAGGGTTTGAGTTAGGAATTTTGCTAAGTCTAATATTAATTTATGGTAAGAGCTAGAGTAATGTTTATGGCTATATTTAGAGTTCATCTAGTGTTAGGGTTAGTTTTTGGCATAGAATAAGGTTTAGAGCTAGGGTTTTTGTTAGGGTAAATGTCAGGTTTCAGGTTAGGATTAGGTTTAGGCTAAGGTCCAGAATGAGGACTAGGGTTAGGTCTAGGAGTAGTGTTAGTGTTTGGTTTAAGTTAAGGGTTATTTTTAAGGCTAATTCTAGGGTTATGGCTACATTTAAGATTAGGTTTAGGTCTGGGGCTAGTGTTATTGTTAGGTTTAGGTTTAGGGTTAATGGTATGGCTAGTGTTAGTTTTCGGTTAAGGGTTAGGGTCAGGTTTGAACCTAGGTTTAGTGTTAGGGTCAGAATAAGGGTCAGGGTTAGAGTTAGGGTTTGGGTTAAGTTTACAGCTAGAATGAGGTTTAGGATTAGGACTAATAATAGAGTTAGGGTTTGGGGTAGGCATAGAATTAGGGTTAGGACTAGGGTACAATAGGGTGAGGGTTTGACTAAATGTAAGGAATAGAGTTAGAAATAGGATTAGGACTAGGGATAGGGTTAGGTTTAGAGCCATGGTTAGGATTATGGTTAAAACTAGGGTTAGGCCTTGGATTAGGGCTAGGTTTTGTGTTAGGTTTAGGACTATGGCTAATTTAAGAACTGGCATCATGATTAGGGCTAGTTTTAGTGTTAGGTTTAGGGCGAGGTTTAGTGTGAGGATTAGGTTTAGGGATAGGGTGATGTGTAGAGCTAGGGTTAGTGTTAAGGTCAGAGTCAGGGTTAATATTATTTCTAGGGTTAGGGTTAGGACTCTAATTAGGGCTAGCTGTAGGGTTAGCGTTTGCTTTAGGTTAAGGGTTAGAGTCCGTGAAATGGCTCGGTTTTGTTTGAGAGCTAGGGCTTGGGTTGGGGCTAGTTTTCAAATTAGCGTTAGGGTTACAGCTAGTGTTAGTGTGTGGTTTAGGCTTAGGGTTAGGGTTATATTTAGAGTTAGAGTTAGATCTAGGTTTAGGGCTACATCAAAGGATAGGGCTATTGTTAAGGCTAGGATTTGATTTATTATAAGGACTAGGGTTAGAACTAGGGATAGGGCTAGTGCGAGAGTTAGAGTTATTGTAAGGATTAGATTTATGCTTTAAATTGGGGCTTAATTACAGCTAGAATTATTGCTAGGGTGAGTATTAATGCTGAGCCTAGGTTCATGGTTAGGGTTATGGTTATGGATATGGTTAGGTATGATGTTATAGCCAGCTTAGAACTAGAGCGAGGGTTAAAATTAGGTATAGGTCTATGGTTAGGGTTAGGTTTAGGATTGAGGCTAAGATTAGAGCTAGGATTAGGGCTAGAGTTTGTTTCAGGTTTAGGACTTTATTAGGGCTATGACTAATGTTAAGTCTAGGGTTATGGTTAGAGATAGTTTTAGGGGTAAGATCATTAGGGTTAGGATTAGGTTAATGGATATAATTAGGTTTAGGGTTCAGGTTAGGTTTAGGGCAATGTATAAGTTTAGGGGTAGAAATAGGTTTAGGTTTATCCTAGGGTTAGCACTAGGTTTAGGATTAGGATTGGGGTAATGAATAGGGTTACAATTGGGGTTAGGTCTAAGTTTATGGTTAGGATTAAGGCTAGGTTTAGGGTTAGGATTTAGGTTATGTCAGGGGTTAGGTTTAGGGTTAGGTTTAGGGTAAGGTTTAGGGCTAGATTTAGGGTTATGTTTAGGGTTAAAGTAGTGTTACGGCTCCAATTACAGATAGGTTTTGGGTTAGGTTAGGGTAAGGTTTAGAACTAGAGCCAATGTAAGAACTAAGGTTATGATTAGAACTAGTTTTAGGGTTAGGGTTAGGGGTATGTTAGGTTTAGATTTAGGTTTTGAGTGAAGTTTAGAGCTAGCGTTATTGTTAGGGTCAGAGTCAGGGTCAGGGTTTGTTTTAGGGTTAGGCATAGGACTCGAATTAGAGCTAGGTTTAGGGCTAGGTGTAGGCTTAGGGTTTGGTTTATGTTAAAGTTTAGGGTTAGGACTATGGCTAGGTTGTTTTGTAGGGCTAGGGCAAGGTTAGTGCTAGTTTTCAGACTAGCAATAGTGTTACAGCTTGTGTTAGTGAGATATTTAGCTTAGGGTTTGGTTAGATTTAGAGTTAGGGTTTCATATAGGATTAGGGCTAGAGCTTGGGTTAGGGCTAATGTAAAGGCAAGTGATAGGATTATGGTAAGGGATACGTTAGACGTAGAAATATGGCTAGGACAAGAGTTAGAGTTAGTCTTAGGGCTAGGGTTAGGTTAGGTTTAGGGCTAAATTAGGGCTAGGATTAGGTCTAGTGTTTGTACTATGGTTAGGCCTAGTTTAGGCGTAGGTTTAGATTTAGGAATTGGATTAGGATTAGGGGAAGGGATGGGGTTAAAATTAGTTTTAGAGCTAAGTAAAAGGTTAGAATTCGGTTAGAACTAGAGTTATGGATTGATTTAGTAATAAGGCTAGGTTTAGGGCTAGGATGAGGGCTAGGATTTGTTTTAGGGTTATGGCAAGAATTAGGGGTAGGGCTAATGTCAGGTCTAGGCTTACATTAGGCATAGATTGAGAGTTAGATTTTTGGCTAGGTCTAGTGTAAGTGTTCAGGTTAGGGTTAGGATCAGGTTTAGAGCTAGGGTTATTATTATGGTTAGAATTAGGTTTCAGGTTTGGTTTAGGTTAGGGTTTAGGTTTAGACTTGAATTAGCATTAGGGTTTAGATAGGGTAATGATAGGTTTGTGTTTAGGGTTCATGTTAGGTATACGGTAATTGATATAGTTAGAGTTAGCAAACGGGATAGCGTTAGGCCTAGTGTTAGCCTTAGGGTTATGGTTGTGCTTAGGGTAAGGGATAGGGTTAGGTCTATGGTTATGGTTATTATTAGGCCTAGAGTTAGGTTTAGACCTAGGGTTATGGTTAGGTTTAGGATTAGGGTATGATTTAGAGTTTGAGCTATGGTTAGCACTAGGGTAAGCGTTAGGTTAAGTCTAAGGGTTAGAGATTGAGCTCGGTTTTGGACTAGAACGAACATTAGTGTTAGAGTCAGTGTGAGGGTTAGGGCTAGGGTTAGCATTAGCCTTATGCATACGGTAGGGTAATGAATAGAGTTAGAGATAGGTTTTGGCCTATGGTGATGTCCAGTCTCAGGGTTAGTGATATGGCTAAGTCTAGTGTTAGGGTTATGTGTTTTGTTAGGATAAGGTTTAGAGGTAGGGTTTGTGTTAAGGTAAGGGTCCTTGTTAGGTTTAGGGCTAGGTTTGTGGTTAGTGACTAGGCTTTGTTCTAGGGGTAGGGTTAGTGTTTGGGTTAGGTTAAGGGTTATTATTAGGGCTAGGACTAAGTTTTGTTTAGGGCTAGGCCTAGAGTTATCACTAGATAATAGATTAAGTGTAGATCTAGGTCTAGTGTTAGTGTAAGGTTTAGTTATATGGATACAGGCAGTGCCAATGTTAGGGGTCTGATTAGGGTTAGGGTCAGGTTTAGACCTATGGTTTGTGTTAGGGTCAGAATAAGGGTCAGGGTTAGTGTTAGGGTTTAGGATAGTGATAGAGCTAGATTGAGGATTAGGGTTAGGACTAGTAATAGACTTAGGTTTTGGGTTTGGCTATAGAATTAAGTTTAGGAAAAGGGTACCTTTAGGTTTATAGTTTGACCTTGGGTAAGGGATAGGGTTAGTGCTAGTGTTAGGGTTTGGGTTATGGCTAGGGTTAGATTTAGGATAGGGTTAAAGCTAGGGTTAGAGCTTGGATTAGGTCTAGGCTAGGTTTTGTGTTAGCTTTAAGGCTACGGATAATGTAAGAATTAGGCTTACAATTAGGGCCATTTTTAGGTTTAGTGTTACATCTAGGTTTATGCCTGGGGTGATGATTAGAATTAGGTTTAGGTCTAAGGTTAGGTTTGTGTTAGACTTAAGGCTAGATTTTGGGTTAGGATGAGCGCTAGGGTTTGAGTTAGGGTTAGGGCAAGTTTTAGGGATAGGGATAATGTCAAGGTTAGGGTTATGGCTAGGGATAGTTATTAGGTTAGGTTCATGGCTAGGTCTAATGTTAGGTTTAGGGTAAGGCCCAGGTAAAGTGTAAGGTGTATTTTTAGAGTAAGGGTCAGGTTTCGGGTTTGTGTTAGGTTAATTATTAGGGGTAGGGCTCAAATTAGCATTAGGGTTAGAATAAAGGTTAGGTTTATGGATAGGTTTAGGTTTAGGATTCAGGATAAGATTAGGGTAATTGGTAGGGTTAGTGTTAGTGACAGGGTTAGGGTTAGGCCTAGGGTTAGCATTTGGGTTAGGGTTATCGTTAGGATAATTAACAGCATTAGATCTAGGTTTAGGGATAGAGTTTTGGATAGGATTAGGGCTAGAGTTAGGGTTATGGTTAGGGTTAGGGTTAGAGTTAGGTTTAGGATACAGGTTAGGTTTTGAGCTAGGGATAGTGCTAGGATGAGGGTTAGGTTTAGGATTATGTCTAGGGTTAGATTTATGTTTAAGGTTAGGGTCAATTTTAGGTTTAGGGCAAAGGTTATCTTTAGAGTTAGATTAATGGATAGCATTAGATGTTGGGTTAGGTTTAGGGGTAGTTATAGCTTTAGGGTTAGTGTTAAGGTTAGAGCTAAGATTATCATTTGAGTTAGGGTAATGGATAGTGTTAGATGTCAGGTTAGGGTAAGGGGTAGTTTTACGTTTAGGGTAAGTGTTAGGGTTTGGGCTAGGTTTAGTGTTAGAATAAGGGTTATGGTTTTATCTAGGGTTAAGGCTACAATGATGGTTAGGTTTAGGGTTAGGTCTAGGATTAGGTTTACAATTAGAATTAGAGCTAGTGTTATCATTAGGGTTAAGGTTCTGTTTAGGGTAATGGATAAATTTAGAGATAGTATTAGGGCTAGTGTTAACATTATGATTAGGGCCAAGATTAGGATTAGATTTAGGGATAGGGCTAGGGTTATGTGGAGGGTTCAGTTTTGGGTTTTATCTAGAGTTTGGTCTAAGACAAGGGTTAGGGTTAGCATGAGGGTTAGGCTTACAGTAAGGGATAATGTTAGGTTAGGGTTAGTGTTACGCTTTGGCTAGATTTAGACCTAGGATTATGGCTAGGTGTTGTGATAGGATTAGAGCTAGTTTTAGTGCTATGGTAATGTAAGGGATATGTTTACGGTTATGGCAAGGTCTAATGTTAGGTTTCGGTTTCGGTTAGGGTCAGTTTTATAGCTAGGGTTAGTGTTAGTGTCAGGGTCTGTGTTTGGATTAGGGTTAGGGTTAGGGCTAGAGCCAGAATTAGGATTGGTTAGGTCTAGAGGTAAGATTAGTGTTTGGCTTAGGTTAAGGGTTATCATTAGAGCAAGGCTAGTTTTTTGTTAAGGTCTTGGTTAATGATATGGCTAGATTTATGATTAGGTTTAATGTAGGGCTAATATTAGGGTTATGTTTAGATATAGGTTTATGGGTAGGGCTAGTGTTAGGGTTTGGTTTAGGTTCAGGGTCAGAATAAGGGTCAGGGTTAGGGTTAGAATTTGGGTTATGATTATAACAAGAATGAGAGCTAGGGTTAGGACTAGTAATAGGGTTAGGGTTTGGGATAGACTAAGGATTAGTTTTAGGACTAGGGTTAGCATTAGGGTTGGGGTTTGGCTACGGTAAAGTATAAGGTTAGAGCTAGGGTTACACCTATTGTTCGGGTTAGGGTTAGGGATAGTGTTAGGGTTAGGGTTAGGGTGAAAGCTAGGGTTAGGTGTCAGATTTGGGCTAGCTTTGGGTTAGTATTAGGTTTAAGGTTACGACTAATGTATGATCTAGGTTTATGATTAGAACTAGTTTTAGAATTAGGGTTAGGACCAGGTCTAGTGTTAGGTTAAGTTTTAGGTTTAGGGTAATGTTTAGAGGTAGGGTTAGTGTTAATGTCAGAGACAGGTATAGGGGTAGATTTAGGGTTAAAATTAGGACTCAAATTAGGGCTAGGCTTAGGGCTAGATATAAGGTGAGGGGTTGGTTTAGGTAAAAGTTAATGTTATTTTTATTGCTCAGTTTGTTTTAGGTCTAAGCCTATGGTTAGAGCTAGTTTTAGGATTAGCGTTAGGGTTAGGGCTAGTGTTAGGGTTAGATTTAATTTTAGAATTAGGGTTTGATTTAGAGTTAGATTTAGATCTACTGTTAGGGCAAAATGTAAGGTTAGGGCTAGGGTTATTCTAGGCTATGGCAAGGAAAAAGATTATTGTAAGTGATAGAGTTAGAATTAGGGCTAGGTTTAGGGCGAGACTTATAGTTAATCTTAAAGCTAGTATTAGGGTTAGGTTTAGGATTAGGGCTAGGGTTAGTGTTAGGATTAGTCCTAGGGTTAATGTTAGGGCTAGGTTTAATGTTAATGTTAAGGTCTGGGTTAGGTTTTGGGTAAGCAATGTGGTTATAACTAGCTTTAGGGCTAGGGAAAGCGTTAGAATTAGGGTTAGGGTTATGATTAAAGGTCAGTTTTAGGCTAGAATAAGAGCTAGTGTTTGTGTTTGGGTTAGGGCTAGGATTTGGGCTAGGGCTATTGTCAGGTTTAGCGTTTAATTAGAGATAGGTATCAGCTTATGTTTATGGTTAGGTCTAGTGTAAGGATTAGATTTAGGGTAAGGGTAAGTTTAAAGCTATGTGTATTATTAGGGTCAGTATTTGGCTTAAGGTTTGGTTTAGGTTAATGTTTAGGTTTAGGGCTCTAATTAGCATTAGGGTTACAGTTAGGGTTAGGGTAATGAATAGGCTTAGGATTAGGTTTCAGGTTAGTTTTAGGGCAATGGATAGGTTTAGGGATTGTGATAGGGTTTGTGTTAAGCCTAGGATTAGCATTAGGGTCAAGATTGTGATTATCATAGTGGATAGAATTAGAGCTAGGTTTAGGGCTAGGCTTATAGTTATGATTAGGGTTAGGGTAGTTGATATTATTAGAGCTATGTTTAGGGCTAGGTTTAATGTTAGGATTAGAGCTAGTGTTAGGTTTGGGTTTGGAATATGGCTAGAGTTATGTTAAGGGTAAAGGTTAGGCTTGAGCTTGGTTTAGGTCTAAAGCGAGGCTTAGGGTTAGGGTTAGGGCTAGGGTTACGTTTAGGGTTACACTTAGGGCTATGTTCAGGCCTAAAATTACAGCTAGGTTTTGGGCTAGTTTAGGCCTAGGGTTAGGGCCATCGGTAATGTAAGAGCTAGGGTTATGATTAGGGATAGTTTTGGGGTTAAGGTTATGGCTAGGTCTAGTGTTAGGATTAGGTTTGGTTTAGAGTGAGCTTTGGAGCGAGGATTGTGTTAGGATCAGGGCCTGTGTTCAGGTTAGAGTTAGTGTTGGGTTTAGTGCCAGAATTAGGACTAGGGTTAGGTCTAGGGGTAGGGTTAGTATTGGGTTAGATTAAGGGTTATTGTTAAGGCTAGGGCTAGGTTGTTGTTCAGGTCTAGGGCTAGAGATATGGCTAGATTTAGGATTAGGTTTAAGTCTAGGGCTAGTGATAGGTTTAGGTTTAAGTATATGATTACCAGTAGGGCTAATGTTAGGATTCGGTTTCAGGTTAGGGTCAGATTTATACCTGCTGTTAGTATTAGGGTCACAATAAGTGTCAGGGATAAGGTTTGGGTTTTGGTTACGGTTAGAGCTGGAACGAAGGTTAGGGTTAGGCCTAGTAATAGGGTTAGTGTTTGGGTTATTCTAAGAATTAGGGTTAGGACTAGGGTTAGCATTAGATTTGGGTTTTAGCTTAAGGTGATGGATAGGGTAAAAGCTAGGGTTAGATCTAGGGTTAGGGTATGGATTAGGGATAGTTTTAGGGTTAGGGTTAAAACTAGGGTTAGCACTTGGCTTGGGGCCATGTTTTGGGTTAGGTTGGGGCTAGTGTTTGGCCTAAAACTAATGTATAAACCAGGGTTATGATTAGGGCTACTTTTTGGGTGTTACGCTAGATCAAGTGTTAGGGTTAGGGTTACCATTTTCGTGATGTTTAGAGCTAGGGTTAGTGTTAGGGTCAGAGTTAGTGTTCGGGTTATAGTTAGGGTTAGGTTTAAACCCAGAATTATCACTAGAATTAGGTCTAGGGGTAGGATTAGTTTTTGTGTTAGGTTAAGTTTTATCATTAAGGCTAGGGCTAGGTTTTTGTTTAGGTCTAGGGCTAGAGATATGGCTAGAGTCAGGATTAGGTTTAGGTCTAGGGCTAGTATTAAGTTCAGGTTTAGGTACAGGTTTATTGCTAGTGCTAGTGTTAGGGTTTGGTTTATGGTTGGGTTCAGGTTTAGACTTACTGTTAGGGTCAGAATAAGTGTCAGGGTTAGGTTTAGGGTTTGGGTTATGGTTAGAACTACATTGAGGGCCAGGGTTAGAACTAGTAATAGGGTGATGGTTTGGGTTAGGCTAAAGATTAGGGTTAGGATTATGGCTATGTTTAGTGTGTTAGGTTTCAGGTAGGGGTCAAATTTAGAACTAGGGGTATTATTAGGGTCAGCTTCAGGTTTAGGGTTTTCTTTAGGTTTGGGTTTAGGTTTAGGGCTCAAATTAGCATTAGATTTTGGTTTAGGGTAATGATAGTGTTTGGTTTAGGGTTCAGGTTAGATTTAGCATAATGGATAGGGTTATGGTTAGGGATAAGGTTAGATTTAGGCCTAGGATTAGCATTATAATTAGGGTTATGTTTAGGATAATTGATAGGGTTAGGCTAAATTTATGGCTAGGGTTATGGATAGGATTAGGGCTAGGGTAAGTGTTAGGGTTATGGGTGTGTTTTGTGTTAAGTTTAGGGCTAGAATTACGGCTAGAGCAAATGTCAGGTCTAGGATTTTGGCTTGCAATAGTTTTAGGTTTATGTTTTTTGCTAGGTCTGGTATAAGAATTAGGTTTAGTGGTAGGTTCAGGGTTATAGCTAGGTATATTATCATGGGAAGGGGCAGAGTTAGGGTTTGGGTTGGGTTAAGGTTTAGGGTTAAGGCTTGAATTAACATTAGGTTTAGAGTTAGGGTAATGGTACGGTTAGTTATGGTTATGAGTTATGGTTATGATTAGGTTATGGTTATGATTAGGGTAATGAATAGGGTTAGAGCTAGTGATAAAGCTAGGGTAATGGTTAGAATTCTGGCTAGTGTTAGGGTAAAGTTTAGGACTATGTCCTGGGTAAGGGTTTGGTTTAGGATTAGGTTTAAAGCTAGGGTTAAGGCTCAGATTAGGGCTTGGTTTTGGGTTTGGTTAGGGCTGGTATTAGGGCTATGGTAATGTATGAACTAGTGTTGCAATTAGTGCTAGTTTTAGGGTTAGGGTTAGGGCTTGGTCTAATGTTACGGTTAGGTTTAGGATTAGGGTCATGTTTAGAGCAAGGGTTATTGTTAGGGTTAGTACCAGATTCAGGGTTAGTTTTCGGGGTTAGTGTTAGAACTCGAATTATGGCTAAAGTTAGTAGTAGTTGTACGGTTAGGGTTTGGTTTAAGTTAAGAGGTAGGGATAACCATTGGTTTTGTTTTAGGGCTAGGGCTATGGTTATGGCTAGATTGTGGATTAGCATCAGGGTTAGGGCTAGTGTTAGTTTGAGGTTTAGGCTTAGGCTGAGGGTTACATTTACCGTTAGTGTTAGATCTAGGTTTAGGGTAGGGCTAGGGCTTGGGTAAGGGTGAGGGTTATGGTAATGAATATGGTTAGAACTAGGAATTCGGTGGGTTGAGGATTAGAGTTAGTCATAGTAGTAGTCCTAGGGTTAGATTTAGGGTTAGGGCTAAATTAGGGCTAGACTTAGATCTAGGGTAAGGACTAGGGTTAGGGCTAAATTGGGGCTAGGATTAGGACTAGGGTTAGTGTTAGACATAGGGCTAGGATTAGGGCTAGAGATAGGGTTAGGGTTAGAGCTAAATTAGGTTTTAGGATTAGGGCTAGGGTTAGTGTTGGGGTCAGGCTACATTAGGGCTAGTATTAAGGCTAGGGTTAGTGTTAGGGTTAGACTAAGGGGTTGGGCTAGAGTTAAGGTTAGCATTGGTGTTAAGGTAAAGTTTACGGAAATGGGTGGGGTTATTGCTAGCTTTAGGTATAGGGTGAGCTTTAGAATTAGAATGAGGCCTAGGGTTATGTTTCAGTTTAGGATTAAGTCTAAGGCTAGGTTAAGGTCTAGGGTTTCTGTTAGGGTTATGGCTAGGACCAGGTCTAGGGCTAA
Organism: Marmota flaviventris; assembly: GCF_047511675.1. Classification (NCBI taxonomy): domain Eukaryota; kingdom Metazoa; phylum Chordata; class Mammalia; order Rodentia; family Sciuridae; genus Marmota; species Marmota flaviventris. Next base: position 113,665,472 of record NC_092508.1, read on the forward strand.
TATCAGGTCTAGGGTTAATGTTAAAAATAGTTTTAGGGTTAGGTTATGATTAGGTCTATTGTAAGAGTTAGGTTTAGGTTATAGGTCAGCTTTAGTGCTAGGGTTATTATTAGGGCCAGGAATAGTGTCAGAGTTAGCATTTGGTTTAGCTAAAGGTTTAGGGATAACGCTCGAATTAGCATTAGGGTTAGGTTTAGGATTAGGGTAATGGATAAGGTTTAGTTTAGGTTTCAGTTAAGGTTCAGGGTAAAGGATGAGTTATGTTTAGCAATCGGGTTAGGCTTACCATTAGTGTTAGGGTTATGTTTAATGTAACGGAGAGGTGTAGAGCTAGGGTTAGGGCTAGGTTATGGTTTGGATCAACTCTAGGATTAGGGCTAGGTTTAGGAGTAGAATTAGGGTGTGATTTATGGTAAGTTTTAGGGTTAGGGTAAGTGTTAAGTTTAGGTCTAGGGTTATAGTTAAGTTAGGGTAAGGGTTAGTGTTTGAACTAGAATTAGGGCTAGGGTGAGGGTTAGGTTTAGGTTTAGGTCTAGGTTTACATTTATGTTTAGATTTAGGTTTAGTGTTTAGGGATGGGGTTTTAATTAGGGTTAGGGTTAGGGTAATGGATATATTTAGAGCTAAAGTTCAGACTAGGTTTAATGTTAGGATTACGGCTAGTGTTAGGGTTAGGGTTTAGGATAGAGCTAGGGTTATGTTTAGTGTAAAGGTTAGGGTTAGGTCTAAGGTGAGGCATAGTTTAGGGCTGGATTTTGGGCTAGGGTTAGGCTAAGGGTTATGCTTAGAGCTAAGTTTAGGCATAGGTTTAGGGCTAGGTTTTATGTTATGTTTAGGGCTAGGGTTAGGACTATAGTTAATGTAAGAGCTAGGGTTATGTTTAGGGCTAGTTTTAATGTTAGGGTTATGTCTAGGTCTAGTGTTATGTCTAGGTTGTGAGTTAGTGTCATGTTTAAAGCTAGGTTCAGTGTTAGAATTAGGGTCCGTTTTTGCGATAGGGTTAGGGTTAGCATTAGAGCCAGAATTAGGACTTGGTTTAGGTCTAGGTGTAAGGTAAGTATTCGGTTTAGGTTAAGGGTTATTGTTAGTGCTAGTGCTGGGTTTTTGTTTGGGTCTAGGTCTAGAGTTATAACTATATTTATGATTAACTTTGGGTCCAGGTCTAGTGTTAGGCTTACGTATAAGTATAGGGTTACCAGTAGGGCTAGTGTTAGGGTTTGGTGTAGGGTTAGGGTCAGGTTTAGACCTAGGGTTACTGTTAGGGTCATATGAGGGTCAGGGATAGCTTTAGAGGCAAAATGAGGGCTAGGGTTAAGACTAGTATTATGATTAGAGTTTAAGTTAGGGTAAGGATTAGAATTAAGATTGTGGTTAGCATTTGGGTTAGATCTTGGCTTAGTCTAAGGAATAGGGTGAGAGTTATGGTTAGAACTAGCTTAAGGTTAGGGTAAGGCCTAGTATTATAGTTAAAGCTAATGTTTGGGCTTGGTGTAGAACTTGTGTTAGGGTTAGGGCTACGGTTAGGACAATGACTAATGTATGAACTAGGATTGTGATTAAGGCTAGTTTCAGGGTTAGGTTAAGGCTAGATATAGTGTTAAGGTTAATTTAAGGTTAGGGTGGTGTTTTGAGCTAGGATTAGTGTTAGGGTCAGTGTCAGGGTCAGGGTTAGTTTTAGAGTTAGTTTTAGGGTTAGTTGTAGGGTTAGGGTTTGATTTAAGTGAAGGGTTAAGATTAGGGCTATGGCTTGGTTTTGGTTTATGGCTAGGGCTAGGGATAGGGCACATTTTAGTATTAGCATTATGGTTAGGGGTAGTGTTAGGGTTTGGTTTAGGCTTATTTTAAAGTTAAATTTAGATTTAGGTTTAGATTTAGACTTAGGCTTAGATATAGAATTAGGAATAAGGCTAAGGATAGAACTAGGGCTAGGGCTATGGAAAGAGTTTGAGTTAGTCTTATGGCTAGGTTTAGGGTTAGGTTAGGATTAAATAAAGGCTAGGATTAATACTAGGCTTTGTGTTAGGCCTAGGTTTAGGGAGAGGGTTAGGGTTAGATTTAGGGTTATGGTTAGTTTTGGGGTATAGGATGAGGTTATATGTAGGTTTACGGCTAGGATGAGGAATAGAACTAGGGTTAGGGCTCAGTTTAGGGTTCAGGCTAGGATTAAGCCTAGGTTTAGTGCTAGGATTATGACTAAACCTAATTACAGGTCTAGTGTTATGGTTAAAAATAGTTTTAGCATTAGGGTTGGGGTTTGGCTATGGTAAAGTATAAGGTTAGAGCTAGGGTAAGAGCTAGGGTAAGGTTAGGGTTAGGGATAGTGTTAGGGTTAGGGTTAGGGTGAAATCTAGGGTTAGGTGTCAGATTTGGGCTAGGTTTGCGTTAGTATTAGGTTTAAGGTTACGGCTAATGTATGATCTAGGTTTATGATTAGAACTAGTTTTAGAATTAGGGTTAGGGCCAGGTCTAGTGTTAGGTTAAAGTTTAGGTTTAGGGTAATGTTCAGAGGTAGGGTTAGTGTTAATGTCAGAGACAGGTTTACGGGTAGATTTAGGGTTAAAATTAGGACTCAAACTAGGGATAGGCTTAGGGCTAGATATAAGGTTAGGGTTTGGTTTAGGTAAAAGTTTAGGGTTATTGTTATTGCTCAGTTTGTTTTAGGTCTAAGCCTATGGTTAGAGCTAGTTTTAGGATTAGCATTAGGGTTAGGGCTAGTTTTAGGGTGAAGTTTAGTTTTAGAATTAGTTTTAGATTTAGAGTTAGGTTTAGATCTATGGTTAGGGCAAAATGTAAGGTTAGGGCTAGGGTTATTCTAGGCTATGGCTAGGAATAAGATTATGGTAAGTGATAGAGTTAGAATCAGGCCTAGGTCTTGGGCGAGAGTTATAGTTAATCTTAAAGTTAGTATTAGGGTTAGATTTAGGATTAGGGCTAGGGTTAGTGTTAGGATTAGTCCTAGGGTTAAGGTAAGTGCTAGGTTTAATGTTAATGTTAAGGTCTGGGTTAGGTTTAGGGTAAGCAATGTGGTTATAACTAGGTTTAGGGCTAGGGAAAGGGTTACAATTAGGGTTAGGGTTATGAATAAAGGTCAGTTTTAGGCTAGAATAAGAGCTAGTGATTGTGTTTGGGTTAGGGCTAGGATTTGGGCTAGGGCTATTGTCAGGTTTAGGGTTTAGTTAGAGATAGGTTTCGGTTTATGTTTATGGTTAGGTCTAGTGTAAGGGTTAGATTTAGGGTAAGGGTAAGTTTAAAGCTATGTGTATTATTAGGGTCAGTATTTGGCTTAAGGTTTGGTTTAGATTAATGTTTAGGTTTAGGGCTCGAAATATCATTAGGGTTACAATTAGGGTTAGGGTAATGAATAGGCTTAGGATTAGGGTTCAGGTTAGTTTTAGGGCAATGGATAGGTTTAGGGATTGTGATAGGGTTTGTGTTAAGCCTAGGATTAGCATTAGGGTTAGGATTGTGATTATCGTAGTGGATAGAATTAGAGCTAGGTTTAGGGCTAGGCTTATGGTTATGATTAGGGTTAGGGTTAGGGTAGTTGATATAATTAGAACCATGTTTAGGGGTATGATTAATGTTAGGATTAGAGCTAGTGTTAGGTTTGGGTTTGGGATATGGCTAGGGTTATGTTAAGGGTAAAGGTTAGGCTTGAGCTTGGTTTAGGTCTAAAGCGAGGCTTAGGGTTAGGGTTAGGGCTGGGGTTAGGTTTAGGGTTACACTTTGGGCTATGTTCAGGCCTAAAATTACAGCTAGGTTTTGGGCTAGTTTAGGCCTAGTGTTAGGGCCATCGGTAATGTAAGAGCTAGGGTTATGATTAGGGATAGTTTTGGGGTTAAGGTTATGGCTAGGTCTAGTGTTAGGATTAGGTTTGGTTTAGAGTGAGCTTTGGAGCGAGGATTATGTTAGGGTCAGGGCCTGTGTTCAGGTTAGAGTTAGTGTTGGGTTTAGTGCCAGAATTAGGACTATGGTTAAGTCTAGGGGTAGGGTTAGTGTTTGGGTTAGGTTAAGGGTTATTGTTAAGGCTAGGGCTAGGTTGTTGTTCAGGTCTAGGGCTAGAGATATGGCTAGATTTAGGATTAGGTTTAAGTCTAGGGCTAGTGATAGGTTTAGGTTTAAGTATATGATTACCGGTAGGGCTAATGTTAGGATTCGGTTTCAGGTTAGGATCAGATTTATACCTGCTGTTAGTATTAGGGTCAGAATAAGTGTCAGGGATGAGGTTTGGGTTTTGGTTAGGGTTAGAGCTGGAACGAATTTTAGGGTTAGGCCTAGTAATAGTGTTAGGGTTTGGTTTAGGCTAAGAATTAGGGTTAGGACTAGGGTTAGCATTAGATTTAGGGTTTAGCTTAAGGTGATGGATAGGGTAAAAGCTAGGGTTAGATCTAGGGTTAGGGTATGGATTAGGGCTAGTTTTAGGGTTAGGGTTAAAACTAGGGTTAGCACTCGGCTTGGGGCCATGTTTTGGGTTAGTTTGGGGCTAGTGTTTGGCCTAAAACTAATGTACAAACCAGGGTTATGATTAGGGCTACTTTTTGGGTGTTACGCTAGATCAAGTGTTAGGGTTAGCGTTACCATTTTCGTGATGTTTAGAGCTAGGTTTAGTGTTAGGGTCAGAGTCAGTGTTCGGGTTATAGTTATGGTTAGGATTAATCCCAGAATTATCACTAGAATTAGGTCTAGGGGTAGGATTAGTTTTTGTGTTAGGTTAAGTTTTACCATTAAGGCTAGGGCTAGCTTTTGTTTAGGTCTAGGGCTAGAGATATGGCTAGAGTCACGATTAGGTTTAGGTCTAGGGCTAGTGTTAGGGTTAGGTTTAGGGTTAGGTTTAAAGCTAGGGTTAAGGCTCAGATTAGGACTTGGATTTGGGTTTGGTTAGGGCTAGTATTAGGGCTATGATAATGTATGAACTAGTGTTGCAATTAGTGCTAGTTTTAGGGTTAGGGTTAGGTCTTGGTCTAGTGTTACAGTTAGGTTTAGGGTTAGGGTGATGTTTAGAGCAAGAGTGATTGTTAGGGTTAGTGCCAGATTCAGGGTTAGTTTTCGGGGTTAGTGTTAGCACTCGAATTATGGCTAAAGTTAGTAGTATTTGTACGGTTAGGGTTTGGTTTAAGTTAAGAGGTAGGGATATCCATTGGTTTTGTTTTAGGGCTCAGGCTATGGTTATGGCTAGAATATGGATTAGCATCAGTGTTATGGCTAGTGTTAGTTTGAGGTTTAGGCTTAGGTTGAGGGTTACATTTAGAGTTAGTGTTAGATCTAGGGTTAGGGTAGGGCTAGGGCTAGGGTTAGGGTGAGGGTTAGGGTAATGAATATGGTTAGAACTAGGGATTCGGTAGGGTGAGAATTAGATTTAGTCATAGTAGTAGTCATAGGGTTAGGTTTAGGGTTAGGGCTAAATTAGGGCTAGGATGAGAGCTAGGGTTAGGACTAGGGTTAGGGCTAAATTTGGGCTAGGATTACGACTACGGTTAGTGTTAGAGTTAGTACTAGGATTAGGGCTAGAGATAGGGTTAGGTTTAGGGTTAGAGCTAAATTAGGTTTTAGGATTAGGGCTAGGGTTAGTATTGGGGTCAGGCTACATTAGGGCTAGTATTAAGGCTAGGTTTAATGTTAGGGTTAGACTAAGGGGTTGGGCTAGTGTTAGGGTTAGCATTGGTGTTAATGTAAAGTTTAGGGCAATGGGTGGGGTTATAGCTAGCTTTAGGTATAGGGTGAGCTTTAGAATTAGGATTAGGCCTAGGTTATGTTTCAGTTTAGGATTAAGTCTACGTTTAGGGCTAGGTTAAGGTCTAGGGTTTCTGTTAGGGTTATGGCTAGGACCAGGTCTAGGGCTAATATCAGGTCTAGCGTTAATGTTAAAAATAGTTTTAGGGTTAGGTTATGATTAGGTCTATTGTAAGAGTTAGGTTTAGGTTATAGGTCAGCTTTAGGGCTAGGGTTATTATTAGGGCCAGGTATAGTGTCAGATTTAGCATTTGGTTTAGCTAATGGTTTAGGGATAAGGCTCAAATTAGCATTAGGGTTAGTTTTAGGATTAGGGTAATGGATAAGGTTTAGTTTAGGTTTCAGTTAAGGTTCAGGGTAAAGGATGAGTTACGTTTAGCAATTGGGTTAGGGTTACCATTAGGGTTAGGGTTATTTTTAGTGTAATGGAGAGGTGTAGAGCTAGGGTTAGGGCTAGGTTATGGTTTGGATCAACTCTAGGATTAGGGCTAGGTTTAGGAGTAGAATTAGGGTGTGATTTATGGTAAGTTTTAGGGTTAGGGTAAGTGTTAAGTTTAGGTCTAGGGTTATAGTTAAGTTAGGGTAAGGGTTAATGTTTGAACTAGAATTAGGGCTAGGGCGAGGGTTAGGTTTAGGTTTATATCTAGGTTTACATTTATGTTTAGATTTAGGTTTAGTGTTTAGGGATGGGGTTTTAATTAGGGTTAGGGTTAGGGTAATGTATATGTTTAGAGCTAAAGTTTAGACTAGGTTTAATGTTAGGATTACAGCTAGGGTTAGGGTTAGGGTTTAGGATAGAGCTAGGGTTATGTTTAGTGTAAAGGTTAGGGTTAGGTCTAAGGCAACACATAGTTTAGGGCTAGGTTTAGGGCTAGGTTTAGGCTAAGGGTTATGCTTAGAGCTAAGTTTAGGCATAGGTTTAGGGCTAGGTTTTATGTTATGTTTAGGGCTAGGGTTAGGATTATAGTTAATGTAAGATAGAGCTAGGGTTATGTTTAGTGCTAGTTTTAGGGTTAAGGTTATGTCTAGGTCTACTGTTATGTCTAGGTTGTGAGTTAGTTTCATGTTTAAAGCTAGGTTCAGTGTTAGAATTAGGATCAGTTTTGGGGATAGGGTTAGGGTTAGCATTAGAGCCAGAATTAGGACTAGGTTTAAGTCTAGGTGTAAGATAAGTGTTCGGTTTAGGTTAAGGGTTATTGTTAGTGCTAGTGCTAGTTTTTGTGTTTAGGTCTATGTCTAGAGTTATAACTATATTTAGAATTAACTTTGGGTCCAGGTCTAGTATTAGGTGTATATACAGGTATAGGGTTACCAGGATGGCTAGTGTTAGGGTTTGGTGTAGGGTTAGGGTCAGGTTTAGACCTAGGGTTACTGTTAGGATCATATGAGGGTCAGGGATAGGTTTAGAGGTAGAATGAGGGCTAGGGTTAAGACTAGTATTATGATTAGAGTTTAAGTTAGGCTAAGGATTAGAATTAAGTTTAGGGTTAGCATTTGGGTTAGGTCTTGGCTTAGTGTAAGGAATAGGGTTAGAGTTATGGTTAGAGCTAGGGTTAAGGTTAGGGTTAAGCCTAATATTATAGTTAAAGCTAATGTTTGGGCTTGGATTAGGTGTAGAACTTGTGTTAGGGTTAGGGCTACGGTTAGGACAATGACTAATGTATGAACTAGGGTTGTGATTAAGGCTAGTTTCAGGGTTACATAAAGGCTAGATATAGTGTTAAGGTTAATTTTAGGTTAGGGGTGGTGTTTTGAGCTAGGATTAGTGTTAGGGTCATTTTCAGGGTCAGGGTTAGATTTAGAGTTAGTTTTAGGGTTAGTTGTAGGGGTTAGGGTTTGATTTAAGTGAAGGGTTAAGATTAGGGCTATGGCTTGGTTTTGGTTTATGGCTAGGGCTAGGGATAGGGCACATTTTAGGATTAGCATTATGGTTAGGGGTAGTGTTAGGGTTTGGTTTAGGCTTATTTTAAAGTTAAATTTAGAGTTAGGTTTAGATTTAGACTTAGGATTAGATATAGAATTAGGAATTAGTCTAAGGATAGAACTAGGGCTAGGGCTATGGAAAGAGTTTGAGTTAGTCTTATGGCTAGGTTTAGGGTTAGGTTAGGATTAAATAAAGGCTAGGATTAATACTAGGCTTTGTGTTAGGCCTAGGTTTAGGGTGAGGGTTAGGGTTAGATTTAGGGTTATGATTAGTTTTGGGGTATAGGATGAGGTTATATGTAGGTTTCGGGCTAGGATGAGGAATAGAACTAAGGTTAGGGCTCGGGTTATGGTTCAGGCTAGGATTAAGCCTAGGTTTTATGCTAAGATTTTGGGTAGAGATAATTTCAGGTCTAGTGTTATGGTTACAAATTGTTTTAGGTTTAGGTTTATAGCTACATCTAGTGTAAGAGTTAGGTTTAGGGTGAGGTTCATGTTTAGAGCTAAGGGTACACTTTGGGTCAGGGTCATTATTAGTGTTTTGGATAGGTTAAGGTTTAATATTAGGGCTCAAATTAGCATTAGAGTTAGGATTAGGGTAACGATTGTGTTAGGTTTAGGTTTCAGGTTAGGTTTAGGGTAATGGATAGGGTTAGGATTAGTGATACAGTTAGGTTTAGGCTCAGGTTTAGCATTAGGGATAGGGTTATGGTTAGGGTAATTGATAGGGTTAGAGATAGGGGTACAGCCAGGGTTATTGTTACGATTATTGATAGAGTTAGGGTTAGGGTTAAATCTAGGGTTACAGCTAGGGTTATATTTATGATTAATGATAGGGTTAGGGTTAGGAGTAAATCTAGGGATAGTGCTCCAAATAAGGCTAGGTTTTGGTTTAAATTATGGCTAGGTTTAGGGTAACAGCTAACGTTGATACCTGGGTTGTGATTAGGGCTAATTTTAGCATTAGGGTTATGGCTAGGTCTATTTTTATGTTTAGGCATAGGGTAATGGTGATGTTTAGAGCTAGGGTTAGTGTTAAGGTCAGAGTCAGGGTCAGGGTTCATTTTAGGGTTTGGCTTAGAACTCGAATTATGGATAGAGTTATGGCTAAGTGTAGGGTTGGGGCTTGGTTTTTATTAAGGGTTGGGGTTAGGTCTATGGCTTGGTTTTGTTTTAGGGCTAGGGTTAGAGCTAGTTTCAGGATTAGCCTTAGGGTTAGGGCTAGTGTTAGGTTTAGGTTTAGGCTAAGGTTTATGGTTAGATTTAGAGTTAGGGTTAGATCTAGGGTTGCTGCTAGGGCTATGAATAGGGCTGGAGTTGGACCTATGGTTTAGGCTAGGATTATGGTTCCAGTAAAGTATAGGGTTAGAACTATGATTAGGACTAATGTGATAGAGTTAGTCTTTGGGGTAGGGTTAGGGTTAAGTTTAGGGATAGGGTTAAATTTGATCTAATTTAGGGCTAGGGGTAGTGTTAGAGTTAGGCTTAGGGTTATGGTTAGGATTATAATTAAGGCTATGTTTAGGGCTAGGATAAGGGCTAGGGTTTGTGTTAGGGATAGGGCTAGTATCATGACTGGGGCTAATATCATGCCTAGGATTATGCTTAGGGATTGTTTTTGGGTTAGTTTTATGGCTAGGTCTAGTATAAGGGTTAGGTATAGGGTAAGAGTGAGGTTTAGAGCTAGGAGATTTATTAGGGTCAGTGTCAGTGTTAGGGTTAGGTTTAGGTTTGAGTTTAGGGTTAGGGCTCGAATTATCATTAGATTTAGGGTTAGGGTAATGATTGTATTTGGTCTAGGGTTCAGGGTAGGTTTAGGGTAATTGATAAGTTTGGGGATAGTGATATGTTTAGGGTTAGGCTTAGGGTTAACATTAGGGTAAGGATTATGTTCAGGTTAATGATACAGTTAGATTTCAGTTTAGGGCAAGTGTTATGGTTAGAATTAGGTCTTGATTTAGGGTTAGGGTGAGGGTTAGAACTAGGGTTAGGTTAAGGTTATGTTTAGTGTAAGGGTTAGGTTCTGAGCTATGGTTAGTGCTAGGCTCAGTGTTAGGTTCAGGATAAGGTCTAGGGATAGGATTACAGTAGGTTTTGGTTTAGGGTTATGGTTAGGGTTAGACCTAAGATTAAAGGTAAGGTCAGTAGAAGGGTCAGGGTTAGTGTTAGGGTTTTGGATAGGGTAATATCTAGAATGAAGGCAAGGGTAAGTGCTATTAATAAGGTTAGTGTTTTGGTTAGCCTAAGGATGAGGGATAGTTCTAGGGTTACCCTTAGGTTTAAGGTTTTGCTTAAGTAAGGGATTGGTTTAGAGCTACTTTATGGTTAGAGTTAGGGTTAAAACTAGGTATAGGACTCGGATTAGGCGTAGGTTTTGTGTTAGGGTTAGGGCTAGGGTTAGAGCAATGGCTAATGTAAGAACTAGGGTTAAAATTAGGGTTAGTTTTAGTGTTAGGGTATGGGTTAGTTTTAGTGTTAGGGTTAGGTTTAAGGTTAGTGTGATATTTTTAGCTAGGGTTCATGTTAGAATAGGAATCAGGGTCAGGCTTAGTTTTAGGGTTAGAGTTAAAACTCGAATTAGGGCTAGGGTTAGTGTTAGGGTTTAGTTTAAGGTGAGGGCAATGTTAAGAGTTAGGGTGAGTGTTAGGATATGAGTCAGCATCAGGGTTGGTATTAGGGTTGGGTTAGGACTCGATCTAGGGCTAGGGTTAGGTCTAATTGTAGTTTAAGAGTTTGGTTTAAGTTAAGGTTTAGAGTTAGGGCTAACACTATTTTTTTTTTTTTGTTTTAGTCCTATGGTTACAGTTAGGGCTAGTGTTAGTGTTAGGCTCTCCTATCCCATTTGCTAACTCTAACCCTATCAATTACCATCCACCTAACATGAACCCTAAACACAAACCTATCATTACCCTATCAAAACCCTATTGCTAATTCAAGTCTAAACGTAAACCCTAACTTAAACCAAACCTGAAACCTAATTCTAATCCTGATAATAACCCTAGCTCTAAACCTGACCCTTACCCTAACCTGAACACTTACACTAGACCTAGCCAAAAATCTCTCAATCTATGCCTAATGTAAGCCTAGACCTGAAATTAGCCCTACCACTAATTCTTGCCATAAACCTAAAACAAATCCTTGCCCTCATCTAGCCCTAAACCTAGCCTTATTACTAAATCAATTCATAACTCTAGTTCTAACCAAAGTTCTAACCTTTGACCTAGCTCTAAAACTAAATTTAACCCCATCCCTTCCCCTATCCTAACCCTATCCCTAAATCTAAACCTACGCCTAAACTAGGCCTAACCATAGTACAAACACTAGACCTAATCCTAGCCCTAATTTAGCCCTAAACCTAACCTAACCCTAGCCCTAAAACTAACTCTAACTCTTGTCCTAGCCGTATTTCTACTTCTAACCATATCCCTTACCATAATCCTATCACTTGCCTTTACATTAGCCCTAACCCTAGCTCTAGACCTAATCCTATATCAAACCCTAACTCTAACTCTAACCCTAACCCTAAGCTAAACATCTCACTAACACAAGCTGTAACACTAATGCTAGTCTGAAAACTAGCCCTAACCTAGCCCTAGCCCTACAAAACAACCTAGCCATAGTCCTAACCCTAAACTTTAACATAAACCAAACCCTAAGCCTAAACCTAGCCCTAAACCTAGCTCTAATTCGAGTCCTATGCCTAACCCTAAAACAAACCCTGACCCTGACTCTGACCCTAACACTAACCCTAGCTCTAAACATCACTAAAAACCTAAACCTAAACCAAACCTAGCCCTAACCCTAACCCTAAAACTAGTTCTAATCATAACACTATTTCTTACATTGGCTCTAGTTCTAAACCTTACCCTAACCTAACCCATAACCTATCCGTAATTGGAGCCATAACACTACCTTTAACCCTAAACATAACCCTAAATCTAGCCCTAAACCTTACCCTAAACCTAACCCTAACCCTAACCCCTGACATAACCCAAAACCTAACCCTAAATCTAGCCTTCATCCTAACCATAAACCTAGACCTAACCCCAGATGTAACCCTATTCATTACCACAATCCTAATCCTAAACCTCGTGCTAACCCTAGGATAAATCTAAACCTATTTCTACCCCTAAACTTATACATTGCCCTAAACCTAACCTGAACCCTAAACCTAATTATATCCATTAACCTAATCCTAACCCTAATGATCTTACCCCTAAAACTATCTCTAACCATAACCCTAGACTTAACGTTAGCCGTAGCCCTAATAAAGTCCTAAACCTGAAACAAACTCTAGCACTAATCCTAGCTCTAATTTTAGCCTTAATCTTAAACCTAACCCTAACCATAGACCTAAACCTAATTTTAACCCTCGCTCTATTTCTAAGCTAGCTATAACATCATACCTAACCATATCCATAACCATAACTCTAACCATGAACCTAGGTTCAGCCTTAATACTCACCCAAGCTCTAATTCTAGCTCTAAGTAAGCCCTAATTTTAAGCGTAAATCTAATCCTTACACTAACTCTAACTCTCGCCCTAGCCCTATCTCTAGTTCTAACCCTATCCCTTATAATAACTCAAATCCTAGCCTTAACACTAGCCCTATCCTTTGCTGTAGCCCTAAACCTAGATCTAACTCTAACTCTAAATATAACACTAACCCTAAGCCTAAACCACACACTAACACTAGCTGTAACCTTACCGCTAATTTGAAAACTAGCCCTTAACCCAAGCCCTAGCTATCAAACAAAACCGAGCCATTTCACTGACCCTAACCCTTAACCTAAAGCAAACGCTAACCCTACAGCTAGCCCTAATTAGAGTCCTAACCCTAACCCTAGAAATAATATTAACCCTGACTCTGACCTTAACACTAACCCTAGCTCTACACATCACCCTATCCCTAAACCTAATCTTCACACTAAACCTCGCCCTAAACCTAACACTAAAACTAGCCCTAATCCTAATGCCAGTTCTTAAATTAGCCATAGTCCTAAACCTAACACAAAACCTAGTCCTAATCCAAGGCCTAACCCTAGTTTTAACCATAATCCTAACCATGGCTCTAAACCTAACCCTATCCCTAGTCCTAATCCTATTTCTAACTCTATTCCTTACATTTAGTCAAACCCTCACCCTATTGTACCCTAGTCCTAACCCTAATTCTATGCCTACCCCAAACCCTAACTCTATTATTAGTCCTAATCCTAAACCTCATTCTAGCTGTAAACTTAACCCAAACCCTAACTCTAACCCTGACCCTTATTCTGACCCTAACACTAAACCTAGGTTCAAACTTGACCCTAACCCTTAACTGAAAACTAACACTAGCCCTACCATTAACCCTAAACCTAAACCTAACAATAACACTAGCCCCAGACCTAAACCTAATCTTAAATTTAGCCATAACCCTAGCCTTAGCCCTAACAATAACCCTTAACTTAAACCAAACACTAACTCTACTCCTAGACCTAACCCTATTCCTCATTCTGGACCTTAGCCTAAACCTAATCCTAACCTGAACCCTGACATTTACCCTAACAAAAACCCTAGCTCTAAACCTTATTCTATGCCAAAAACTAACCCTAACACTAGATGAACTCTAAATATAGCCATAACCATTACTCTAGCTCTTATATTACCCATACACCTAACAGTAGCCCTTAACCTCACACAAAACCCAACCTGAATTGCAGCCCTAAACCTAACCCGAAGCATAACTCTAAACCTAAACTTAGCCCTAACCCTAACCCTAACTCTCGTTCTAGCCCTAACCCTAGATCAAACACTAAACCTTACAATAAAATAACCCTAGCCCAAACCCTAAACCTCACCCGAATTCTAGCCCTAATCCTAACTCTAACCATAGCCCAAAACCTAGCTCTAATTCTATCCATTATGCTAATAATAACCCTAAAATTAATGCTACCCTAGCCCTTAACCTAACCGTAAATCTACCCTAGCCCTGTCTGTAAAGCTATCCCATACTCTAGCCATAAACTTAGCTCAATCCCTAACCCCTACACTTAATCTAACCATAACACTAACCCAAGGTCAAACCCTAAACCTAAACCAAGCCCTAATCCTAACCTTAACACAAGCCCTAATCCTAGCTTGAACCCTATCCATTACTCTAACCCTAAACTTAACCTGAATGATAACACTAGCCCTAAAGCAAAACCTACCCTAACCCTAAACATAAATCTAACCCTAGAACTAACAGTGAAACTAACCTAACCCTAACCCTAAACCTAAGATAGCTCAAATGCTAACCCCAATCATAAACCTAAACCTAATGCTAACCTAAACCTAAAACTATCTTTAACCTGACATCTAAACCTATTACGCTAGCCCTAACCATTACACTAACCATGACCATAACCCTACACCAAACCATAAATTAATCTTAGCCATAGCAAAATTCCTAGCTCAAACCCTAAACCGTACCCTAAACTTAATCCTAAGTGTAACTCTCGCCCTAACCCTGTGCCTAATGCTAACTGTAGCCCTAATCCTAACCCTTATCATAGCCCTAACCGTAGGAGTAAACCTATAAATTTCCCTAACAATAATTATAACCCTAATGCTAACCCTAGGCCTAACCCTAAACCTACCACAAACCCTTACCATATCCATTACCTTAAACCAAACCTAACCCTAAACCTAACACTATCCATTACCTTAACGCTATTTCTAAACTTAATGCTAATTTGAGCCTTAAAACTAAAACTTAACCTAACCCAAAGCCTGACCCTGACCCTAAATTACCCCAGATCTTAATCTGACCCTTTCCCTAAACATAACACTTTAATTTGACCTTGCCATAAACCTAATCCTAAAAATATCACTAACTAAAAACGTAGACCTATCATTAGTCCTAGCCCTAATTGTTGCCCTAAATCTAACACAAAACCTAGCCCTAATCCTAGCCTTAAATCTAGCCTTAATCCTAAACCTAACTATAACTCTAGCCCTAACCCTAAAGCTAATCATAAAACTAGCCCTAACCCTAATCATAGCACTAAAACAAAACCGAGCAACAGGCCTAAAACTAACCTTAACTTAAACCAAAACCTAGCACTACACCTAGATCTAACCCTAGCCCTAATTCAAGTACTAATCATAATCTTAAAATTAACCCTTTATCTGACTTATATCCTAACACTCATCTACTTCAAAACACCACCATAAACCTAATCCTACTGTAATCCTTTCCCTAGACTTAACCGTAAACCTAGCCCTAACCCTAGCTCAAAACCTAAACTTTATGCTAAACATAACTCTAATCCTAACTCTAAACCTAGTTCTAACACTAACTCTAACACTAACTCAAGGCATATTCCTAACCATAACTCTTGTTCTAACCCTATCAATTACCCTAAACATAACCCTTACTCTAATGCTAACCCTAAGCCTAAACCTAGCCCTATCTCTAACGCTAACCGTATCAATTACCCTAAACCAAACCTGAACCTTTAAACAAACCGTAACTATACCCTAACCCTAACACTAATGCTAATTTGAACCATAAACCTAAATCCTAACCTAAGTCAAATCCTAATCCTAATAATTCCCTGAGCTCTAAAAATGACCCTTACCCTAAACCTAACCCTTACACTAGATGTAGCCATAAGCCTAAGTTTAAGATTAGGGTAAGAGATGGCATTATAGCTAGGTATAGAGGTAGGGTGAGGGTTAGAATTAGGGTTAAGAGTATGGTTAGGGTTAGGGTCATGATTAAAGCTAGGCGTAGGGGTAGGATGAGGGCCAGAGTTTGTTTTAGGTTTAGGACTAGGATTAGGGCTAGGCCTAATTTGGTTAGTGCTAGAATTATGGCTAGTGCTAATATCAGTTCTAGGGTTACAGTTAGCAATAGTTTTAGGCAAATGACTATGGCTACGTCTATTGTACTGGTTAGGTATATGGTAAGAGTCAGGTTTTGAGCTAGGGGATTTATTAGGGCAAGGGTCAATGTTAGGGCTTGATTAAGGTTTGAGTTTATGGTTACAGCTGGAATTAGAGTTAGGTTTAAGGTTAGGGTAAACAGGGTTAGATTTAGGGTTCGGGCTAGTTTTAGGGAAATTGATAGTTTTGGGGATAGTGATAGGGTTAGGTTTAGTCCTAGGATTACCATTAGGCTAAGGGTTATGTTTAGGGTAATGGATACAGTTAAGGTTAGGGCTAGCATTATGGTTAGGATTAAGTCTTTGGTTAGGGTTAGGGTGAGAGTTAGGATTAAGGCTAGTTTTACAGCTTGGATGAGGGTTTGTGTTAGGGTTAAGGCTAGAGTTATGGCTACGGCTAATGTCAAGTCTAGGGTTACCGTTAGGGACAGTTTTACAGAAAGGTTTATGGCCAGGTCTATAGTAACGTTTAGGTAGAGGGTAAGAGTCAGTTTTAGAGCCAGGGAAATTATTAGGACCAGGATCAGTGTTAGGGCTTATTTTAGGTTTGAGTTTAGTGTTACAGCTCGATTAGGGTTAGGTTTAGGGTAAAGATAGGGTTAGGTTTAGGGTTCAGGTTAGGTTTAGGGTAATTGATATTTCTGTGGATAGTGATAGGGTTAGGTTTAGTCTTAGGGTTAGCATTAGGATAAGGGTTATGTTTAGGGTAATGGATACAGTTATATTAAGGTTAGGTCTAGGGTTATGGTTAGGATTAGGTCTTGGGTTAGGGTTAGGGTGAGGGTTAGCATTAATTCGAGGTTTATGGCTCACATGAGGGTTTGTGTTAGGGCTAGGGCTTGGATTAAGGCCAGGTCTAGCATTACAGTTAAGGGTAGTTGTAGAGTTTGGTTATGAATAGGTCTACTGTGAGGGTTAGGTTTAGGTTAAACGTCAGGCTTAGAAGTAGGTGTGTTATTATGGTCAGGGTCAGGATTAGGGATTGGTTTTGGTTAGGGTTTAGAGTTCAGGCTTTAATTAGCATTAGTTTCAGGGTAATGGATATGGTTAGGTTTAGCGTTCAGCATAGTTTTAAGGTTTTAAATAGCCGTAGGGATAGCTATACAGTTAGGTTTAGTCCTATTGTTAGCATTTGGTTAGTCTAAAGTTTAGGGTAAAAGAGGATTACAGCTAGGTTTAGGGCTACGTTTATGGTTAAGATTAGGGCTAGTGTTCGAGTTAGGGTTATGTTTAGGCCTAGGGTTAGGGTTAGGCATAGGGTAAGTGTTATTGTAGGAGCTAGATTTAGGGCCAGGGAGAGGGTTATGGTTAGAACAGGTCTAGGGTAAATAATAGGGTTAGGGATACGTTTAGCTTTAGGGTTAGGGTTAGTGTTACACTAATGGATACAGTTAGATCAAGGCTTTGGCCAATTATTACTGTTAAAATTCGGGTTAAATTTAGGGTTAGGGATAGGGCTATGTTAATGTTTAGATTTAGGATTAGGGCTCAGTTTTGAGGAAGAATTAGGGTTAGAGTTACTTAATTCAAATTTCTTTGATAAAATCTAGTACTCATCTTTAAATAACCTTACTCTGTTTCCCAGACTTAGGCCTTTTGATTCAACTGTATTGTGTCTGAAACAGTTAATGTTTTCATTTTACTTCATTTTGACCTATACGAGTAAATGTAAATGGACCTTAAAATCAAACAGAGTTCATGATAGCTGCTTGAAACTGCACACACACCCTCAATTCTTTGTGGGGGACACTCTGGTATGTTCCTCGCATTGGTGTTAATGTAAAGTTTAGGGCAATGGGTGGGGTTATAGCTAGCTTTAGGTATAGGGTGAGCTTTAGAATTAGGATTAGGCCTAGGTTATGTTTCAGTTTAGGATTAAGTCTACGTTTAGGGCTAGGTTAAGGTCTAGGGTTTCTGTTAGGGTTATGGCTAGGACCAGGTCTAGGGCTAATATCAGGTCTAGCGTTAATGTTAAAAATAGTTTTAGGGTTAGGTTATGATTAGGTCTATTGTAAGAGTTAGGTTTAGGTTATAGGTCAGCTTTAGGGCTAGGGTTATTATTAGGGCCAGGAATAGTGTCAGAGTTAGCATTTGGTTTAGCTAATGGTTTAGGGATAAGGCTCAAATTAGCATTAGGGTTAGTTTTAGGATTAGGGTAATGGATAAGGTTTAGTTTAGGTTTCAGTTAAGGTTCAGGGTAAAGGATGAGTTACGTTTAGCAATTGGGTTAGGGTTACCATTAGGGTTAGGGTTATTTTTAGTGTAATGGAGAGGTGTAGAGCTAGGGTTAGGGCTGGGTTATGGTTTGGATCAACTCTAGGATTAGGGCTAGGTTTAGGAGTAGAATTAGGGTGTGATTTATGGTAAGTTTTAGGGTTAGGGTAAGTGTTAAGTTTAGGTCTAGGGTTATAGTTAAGTTAGGGTAAGGGTTAGTGTTTGAACTAGAATTAGGGCTAGGGCGAGGGTTAGGTTTAGGTTTATATCTAGGTTTACATTTATGTTTAGAGTTAGGTTTAGTGTTTAGGGATGGAGTTTTAATTAGGGTTAGGGTTAGGGTAATGTATATGTTTAGAGCTAAAGTTTAGACTAGGTTTAATGTTAGGATTACAGCTAGGGTTAGGGTTAGGGTTTAGGATAGAGCTGGGTTATGTTTAGTGTAAAGGTTAGGGTTAGTTCTAAGGCAACACATAGTTTAGGGCTAGGTTTAGGGCTAGGTTTTATGTTATGTTTAGGGCTAGGGTTAGGACTATAGTTAATGTAAGATAGAGCTAGGGTTATGTTTAGTGCTAGTTTTAGGGTTAAGGTTATGTCTAGGTCTACTGTTATGTCTAGGTTGTGAGTTAGTTTCATGTTTAAAGCTAGGTTCAGTGTTAGAATTAGGATCAGTTTTGGGGATAGGGTTAGGGTTAGCATTAGAGCCAGAATTAGGACTAGGTTTAAGTCTAGGTGTAAGATAAGTGTTCGGTTTAGTTTAAGGGTTATTGTTAGTGCTAGTGCTAGTTTTTTGTTTAGGTCTATGTCTAGAGTTATAACTATATTTAGGATTAACTTTGGGTCCAGGTCTAGTATTAGGTGTATGTACAGGTATAGGGTTACCAGGATGGCTAGTGTTAGGGTTTGGTGTAGGGTTAGGGTCAGGTTTAGACCTAGGGTTACTGTTAGGGTCATATGAGGGTCAGGGATAGGTTTAGAGGTAGAATGAGGGCTAGGGTTAAGACTAGTATTATGATTAGAGTTTAAGTTAGGCTAAGGATTTGAATTAAGTTTAGGGTTAGCATTTGTGTTAGGTCTTGGCTTAGTGTAAGGAATAGGGTTAGAGTTATGGTTAGAGCTAGGGTTAAGGTTAGGGTTAAGCCTAATATTATAGTTAAAGCTAATGTTTGGGCTTGGATTAGGTGTAGAACTTGTGTTAGGTTTAGAGCTACGGTTAGGACAATGACTAATGTATGAACTAGGGTTATGATTAAGGCTAGTTTCATGGTTACGTAAAGGCTAGATATAGTGTTAAGGTTAATTTTAGGTTAGGGTGGTGTTTTGAGCTAGGATTAGTGTTAGGGTCAGTGTCAGGGTCAGGGTTAGATTTAGAGTTAGTTTTAGGGTTAGTTGTAGGGTTAGGGTTTGATTTAAGTGAAGGGTTAAGATTAGGGCTATGGCTTGGTTTTGGTTTATGGCTAGGGCTAGGGATAGGGCACATTTTAGGATTAGCATTATGGTTAGGGGTAGTGTTAGGGTTTGGTTTAGGCTTATTTTAAAGTTAAATTTAGAGTTAGGTTTAGATTTAGACTTAGGCTTAGATATAGAATTAGGAATAAGGCTAAGGATAGAACTAGGGCTAGGGCTATGGAAAGAGTTTGAGTTAGTCTTATGGCTAGGTTTAGGGTTAGGTTAGGATTAAATAAAGGCTAGGATTAATACTAGGCTTTGTGTTAGGCCTAGGCTTAGGGTGAGGGTTAGGGTTAGATTTAGGGTTATGATTAGTTTTGGGGTATAGGATGAGGTGATATGTAGGTTTACGGCTAGGATGAGGAATAGAACTAGGGTTAGGGCTCAGGTTATTGTTCAGTCTAGGATTAAGCCTAGGTTTAGTGCTAAGATTATGACTAGAGCTAATTTCAGGTCTAGTGTTATGGTTAAAAATAGTTTTAGCTTTAGGTTTATGGCTAAGTCTAGTGTAAGGTTTAGGATTAGAGTTAGGTTCAGGGTTAGGTTCAGGTTAAGACCTAAGGGTACTCTTAGGGTCAGGGTCATAATTAGTGTTTTGGATAGGTTAAGGTTTAATGTTAGGGCTTGAATTAGCATTAGAGTTAGGATTAGGGTAACAATAGTGTTAGATTTAGGTTTCAGGTTAGGTTTAGCATAATGGAAAGGGTTAGGATTAGTGATACAATTGTTTTAGGCCCAGGTTTAGCATTAGGGATAGGGTTATGGTTAGGGTAATTCATAGGGTTAGAGATAGGGGTACAGCTAGGGTTATTGTTACGATTATTAATAGGGTTATGGTTAGGGTTAAATCTATGGTAACAACTAGGGTTATAGTTACAATTAGTGATAGGGTCAGTGTTAGGAATAAATCTAGGGATAGTGCTCGGAATAAGGCTAGGTTTTGGGTTAATTTTAGGCTAGGTTTAGGGTAACGGCTAATGTAAATACCTGGGTTGTAATTAGGGCTAATTTTAGGGTTAGGGTTAGGTCTAGGTCTATTGTGATGTTTAGGCATAGGGTAAGGGTGATGTTTAGAGCTAGGGTTAGTGTTAAGGTCAGAGTCAGGGTCAGGGTTAGTTTTAGGGTTTGGCTTAGAACTCGAATTATGGATAGAGTTATGGCTAAGTGTAGGGATAGGTCTTAGTTTTTATTAAGGGTTAGGGTTAGGTCTATGGCTTGGTTTTGTTTTAGGGCTAGGGTTAGAGCTTGTTTTAGGATTAGCCTTAGAGTTAGGGCTAGTGTTAGGTTGAGGTTTAAGCTAAGGTTTATGTTTAGATTTAGAGATAGGGTTAGATCTATTGTTGCTGCTAGGGCTATGAATAGGGCTAGTGTTAAACCTATTGTTTGGGCTAGGATTATGGTTCCAGTAAAGTATAGGGTTAGAACTAGTGTTAGGACTAAGGTGATAGTTAGAGTTAGTCTTTGGGCTAGGGTTATGGTTAAGGTAGGGATAGGGCTAAATTAGATCTAAGATTAGGGCTAGGGGTAGTGTTAGAGTTAGGCCTAGGGTTATGGTTAGGATTATAATTATGGCTATGTTTAGGGCTAGGATAAGGGCTAGGGTTTGTGTTAGGGTTAGGGCTAGTATCATGACTAGGGCTAATATAAGGCCTAGGTTTATGCTTAGGGATAGTTTTGGGGTTATTTTTATGGCTAAGTCTAGTATAAGGGTTAGGTATAGGGTAAGAGTGAGGTTTAGAGCTAGGAGATGTATTAGGGTCAGTGTCAGTGTTAGGGTTAGGTTTAGGTTTGAGTTTAGGGTTAGGGCTCAAATTATCATTAGAGTTAGGGTTAGGGTAATGATTGCATTAGGTCTAGGGTTCAGGGTAGGTTTAGGGTAATTGATAAGTTTGGCGATAGTGATATGTTTAGGGTTAGGCTTAGGGTTAACATTAGGGTAAGGATTATGTTCAGGTTAATGATACAGTTAGATTTAAGTTTAGGGCAAGTGTTATGGTTCGAATTAGGTCTTGATTTAGGGTTAGGGTGAGGGTTAGAACTAGGGTTAGGTTAAGGTTATGCTTAGTGTAAGGGTTAGGTTCTGAGCTATGGTTAGTGCTAGGCCCAGTGTTAGGTTCAGGATAAGGTCTAGGGATAGGATTACAGTAGGTTTTGTTTTAGGGTTATGGTTAGGGTTAGACCTAAGATTAAAGGTAATGTCAGTAGAAGGGTCAGGGTTAGTGTTAGGGTTTTGGATAGGGTAATATCTAGAATGAAGGCAAGGGTAAGTGCTATTAATAAGGTTAGTGTTTTGGTTAGCCTAAGGATGAGGGATAGTTCTAGGGTTACCCTTAGGTTTAAGGTTTTGCTTAAGTAAGGGATTGGTTTAGAGCTACTTTATGGTTAGAGTTAGGGTTAAAACTAGGTATAGGACTCGGATTAGGCGTAGGTTTTGTGTTAGGGTTAGGGCTAGGGTTAGAGCAATGGCTAATGTAAGAACTAGGGTTACAATTAGGGTTAGTTTTAGTGTTAGGGTATGGGTTAGTTTTAGTGTTAGGGTTAGGTTTAAGGTTAGTGTGATATTTTTAGCTAGGGTTCATGTTAGAATAGGAATCAAGGTCAGGCTTAGTTTTAGGGTTAGAGTTAAAACTCGAATTAGGGCTAGGGTTTCTGTTAGGGTTCAGTTTAAGGTGAGGGTGGTGTTTAGAGCTAGGGTGAGTATTTGGATATGAGTCAGCATCAGGGATGGTTTTAGGGTTTGGGTTAGGACTCGATCTAGGGCTAGGGTTAGATCTAATAGTAGTGTTAGAGTTTGGTTTAAGTTAAGGTTTAGAGTTAGGGCTAACACTATTTTTTGTTTTAGTCCTATGATTAGGGTTAGGGCTAGTGTTAGTGTTAGGCTTAGGCTAGGTGTTAGGGTTAAATTTGGAAGTAGGGTTAGGCCTAGGGTGAAGGCTAGAACTAAGGATATGGCAAGGGTTATGGCTAACCTAACCCTGAACCTAACTCTAAATCTAAACCTTACACTAGACGTAGCCATAAACCAAAACCTAAAACTATTTTTAACCATAACACTAGACCTGTAATTAGGTTTAGTCATAATCCTAGCACTAAACCTAAGCTTAATCCTAGACTGAACCCTAAACTGAGCCCTAACCCTAGTTCTATTCCTCATCCTAGCCGTAAACCTACATATAACCTCATCCTATACCCCAAAACTAACCATAAACCTAAATCTAACCCTAACCCTCTCCCTAAACCTAGGCCTAACACAAAGCCTAGTATTAATCCTAGCCTTTATTTAATCCTAACCTAACCCTACACCCTATTACAAATCCTATCCCTTATCCTAAGCCAAACCCTAAACTTAATGCTAACCCTAGTCCTAACCCGAATCCTTAGCTTAACACAAATCCTAACTTTATTACTAGTCCTAATCCTAGCCATCATTCTAGTTATAACGATTACCATAACACTAACCCTAGCCCTGATCCTAACCATAAACCAAATTCTCACATTAGCCCTACCCGTAAACCTATACCTAAACCTAACGCTAACACTAGCCCTAGACATAAACTTAATCACAAATCTAGCCATCTCTCACCCACGACCGAAACAAAAACCTAGCCCTGGCCCTAATGATAACCCTTAACCTATCCCAACACTAACCCTACATCTAGACCTAACCAATCCTAATTTAAGCTCTATCCCTAACCCTATTTCTAATCCAAATACAGACCCTGACACTAACACCAACTTAGCTTTAAAACTGATCATAACCAAAACAGAAACCTAACACTAGACATAGCCATACCCCTAATCATAACCCTAGTTCTTATATACCCATAGCCCTAACCCTAGATCTAAACCTAACCAAAATATAGCCCTAATCCTAGGCCTAAACCTAGCTCTAAGCATAACCCTAACACTAATCGTATCCCTCACGCTAATGCTAACCCTCCACTTAGACCTAAACCTAGCTAAAACCCTAACCCTAACTCTAAACATAAACCTAGCCCTAATGCTAAACCTAATGCTAACCCTAGCCCTAACCATAATGTTAATACTAGCCCTAATACTATCTCTATAATTATCCATTACAATAAACCTAACCCTAATCCTAATGATAACCCTAGCTCTAACTCTAACTGTAAACCTAATCCTAGACCTAAACCTAAACCTAACCCTCATCTTAGCCCTAACCCTAGATCAAACCTTAAACTATACTCTAATTAACCGTAGCCCAAACCCTAACACTAACCAGAAACCTATAACTACTCCTAATCCTAACTTGACATCTAATCCTATCCATTAACCTAACTCTAAATGTAACCTTAGCCCTAACCCTAACTCTAACCCTAACCTTAACTGTAAATCTAACCCTAGACATAACACTAAACCTAACTCTCACCCTAGCACTAAACCTAGTTCAAAACCTAATCTATATCCTAAACCTAACCCAAACATTAACCCTCGCCCTAGCCCTAACCCTAACCCTAACTCTAGCCCTAATCCTAACCAAAACACTAGCCCACACCCTAGCTCTAATGCTATCCATTGCCCTAACAATAACCATAACACAAAAGCTAACCCTAGGCCTAACCCTAACCGTATAACTAACCCTAACCATACCCATTATCCTAAAATTAACCTGAATCCTAAATTTAAACCTATCCATTACCCTAATCCTAACTCTAACAATACCCTTATTTGAGCCCTACCCTAAAACTTAACCTAACCCATAAGCGAAACCTGAAGCTGATCTTAAAAAACACCTAGTTCTAAACTTGATCCTTACCCTAAACCTAATCCTTATAAAAGACGTAGCCATGAAACTAACCCTATATCTACCCCTAGCCATAACCCTAAACCTCACATTATCCCTATCCCTAAAAATTGCCCTAAACCTAACAAAAGCCGTAGCACTCATCCTAACACCAAATCTAGCCTTAATCCTAATCCAATCCTATCCCTATCTCTAAACCTAATTCTAATCATCTCTCTAGCCCTAAACCTAGCTATAACCCCATCTCTTCCCCTAAACCTAACCCTAAACATAGCCCTAAAATTAGGCATAAGCGTAACCCTAATCCTAGACCTATTCCTAGGCCTAGTTTAGCCCTAACCCTAATCATAACCATAGCCTTAAGATTAAATCTAATTCTTGCCTGGCTCTATTTCTAGTTCTAACCCTATCCCTTACCATAACCTTAGCCTTAGCCCTAAAATATAACCGAGCTATTGCAATAACCCTAATCCTTAACTTAAACCAAATCCTAACCCTACATCTAGTCCTAACCTACCCCTAATTCAAGTCCTATCCCTAACCTAAAACTAACCCTGAACATGACTCTGAACCTAACATTAATTGTAGCTCAAAACATCACCCTAAACTTAAACCTAATCCTAAAACTAGACTTAGTCCTAATTGTAACCCTAAAATTAGCCCCAATCATAACCCTAGTTCTTACATTAGCCATATCACTAACACTAGCCCTATCAAAACCCAAAACCTAGCCCTAATCTGAGCCCAAACACTAGCTTTACCCCTATCTCTAACCCTAAATGTAGATTTAACCCTTACCTTAAACCTAATCCTAACTGAATTCCTTACACTAAACCTAAACCTAACCCTAACAAAAACCCTAGACCTAACCCTAGATCTAACACTATCCAATACCCTAACCCGAACCCTAACCCCAATTCTAACCCTCAGCCTAACCCTAACACAATTCCTAACCCTAAACTATCCATTATCCTAAACATAACCCTAACCCTAAAGCTAACCTAATACTAGACCTAGATGTAACAATAACCCTAAAACTAGCACCCCGATTGTAACCCTAGTTCTTACATTAGCCATAGACCTAAAGATAACACCAAACCTAGCCCTAATCTGAGCCCTAACACTACCTTTAACTCTAACCCTAGCTCTAACCCTAACCCTCACCCTAAGCCAGCCCTAACCCTAGGACTAACCCTGTCCCTTACCCTAAGCCAAACTCTAACCATAAAACTACATAGTTTTAACATCATCCTTAGCCTAACCCAAAACCTAACTCGATTACTAGTCCTAACACTAGCTCTCAATCTAGCTCTATCCCTATCCAAAACCCTAAATCTAACCCTGACCCTTATTCTGACCCTAATACTAACCATAGGTCTAAACTTGACCCTAACCCTAACTGACCGCTAACATTGGTGCTACCTTTAATCCTATACCTATACCTAACACTAACAATAGACCAAGATCTACACCTAATCCTTCATCTAGTGATAACTCTAACCATAGCCCTAAACAAAAACCTAGCCCTAAGTCCTCACAACAACACTTAACCTAACCCAAACACTAACTCTACCCCTAGAACTAACCCAAGTCCTAATGCTGGACCTAATCATAAACCTAACCATAACCCAAACACTGACTCTTACCCGAACACAAACCCTAGATAGAAACCTTTTTCTAACAGAAAACCTAACACTTACCTAGACCTAGCCGTATCACTAACGCTAAAACTAGCCATAACCATAAGCCAAAGCCTACTTCTAACTCTATATATTACCCTAACCATAACCCTAATCCTAATGCTAACCCTAGCCCTAACCCTAACCCTGACTCTAACCCTAAACCTTGTCCTAGTGCAAATCCTAGCTCAATCCCGAAACCTTAAATATAACCTAATGCTAACACTAACGCTTGGCCTAAACCTAATCCTAACCTTAACCCTAGTCCTAATCCTAACCTTAACTTGGCGTAACTCTAGCTCTAACCCTACCTATTACCCTTACCCTAATCCTTACCCTATCCATTACCCTAACCCTAACTCTAACATTAATGCTAATTTGAGCCCTAAACCTAAACCTTATCCTAACCCAAACCCGAAGCCTGACCATGACCCTAATAATATGGCTGTCTCTAAACCTGACCCTTCCCCTAAACGCAACACTTAAAGTAGACCTAGCCATAAACCTAACCCCTACACTCTCCCTAACTGTAAACCTAGACCTGATATGAGCCATAACCCTAATTCTTGCCCTAAACCTAACAAAAAACATATCCCTAATCCTAGTGTTAAACCTAGTCTTAATCCTAACCCAAACCATAACCCTAGCCCTAACACTAAAGCTAATCATAAAACTAGCCCTAACCCTAACCATAGCACTAAAACAAAACTGAGCAACAGGCCTAACACTAAACCGTAACTTAAACCAAACACTAGAATTACACTTAGAACTAACCCTAGCCTTAATTCAAGTCATAATCCTACCCTTAAAAATAACCTGGAACCTGACTCATAACCTAACACTCACCCTAGCTCTAAACAGCACCCTAAACTTACACCAAACCCTAACAGTAACCTTAGCCCTAATTCGAGTCCTAACCCTAACCGTAAAACTAACCCTGACTTGACTCATATCCTAACACTATCTCTAGTTATAAATATCAATCTAACTTTAAACCTAAACCTAACACTGACCTATCCCTAACCTAACCCTAATTGTAACCCTAGTTCTTATATTTGTCATTGCCCTAACCCTAGCCTTAAACCTCACACAAAAACTAGCCCTAATCTGAGACCTAATCCTAGCTTTAACTCTAACCATAACCCAAACCCTCGCCCTAAACCTATGTCTAACCCTATCCCTTACCCTAAGCAAAACCCTAACCTTAATGGTAACCCTAGACCTATTCCTAATTCTTAGGCTGAACAAATATTAACCCTATTAATTGTCCTAACCCTAGATCTAATTCTAGCTCTAAACCTATCCAAAACCCTAAAACTAACCCATACCCTTATTCTCACCATAACACAAACCAGAGGTCTAAACCTGACCGTAACCCTAAACCAAACCCTAACACTAGCCCTACTGATAAACTTATACCTAACCCTAACCCTACCATTATCCCTAGATCTAAACCTAATTCAAATGTACCCTTAAGTTTAGCTCTAGACCAAAACAAAAACCTAGCCTTAGCCCTCACAATAACCTTTAACCTAACCCAAACACTACCTCTTCCTCTAGACCTAAGCCTGTTCTAATTCTGTAAATAACCATAACCCAAACACTGTCCCTTTCTATAACACAAATCCTAGCTCTAAATTTTATGCTAACCCAAAATCTAGACATAACCCTAACAATAGACCTAGCCATAATCCTAACTCTAGGTCTCACGTTACGTATAGCCCTAATGTTAGCCCCAAACCTCACACAAAACCTAGATCTAAGCATAACCTGAACCATAACCCTAGACCTAGCCCTAACCCTAACTCTTGCCTTGACCCTAATCCTAGCTAAAACCCTAACCTTTGCCCAAATATAAATCTAGACCTAACCCTAACCCTAACCCTAGTCCTTATCCTAAACATAACCAAGGCCAAACCCTAGTTCTAACTCTATCCATTACTCTAAACATAATCTAAGCCTAATGCTAAACTTAGCTCTAAACTTAACCCTAACCCTAAACCTAGATTTCACATTAACCCTAACCATTGCCCTAGCCCTAACCATAGCTCAAACACTAACACTTACCCTAAACCTAACCCTAACATTAAACCTAGGCTTAACCCTAACCCTAACCCTAGCCTTAATCCTAACCATAACCCTAACTTTAAACCTATCCATTACCCTAAACATAAGCCTAATCCAAATGCTAACCCTAGGCCTAACTCTAAACCTATCTCTAACACTAATGCTATCTATTTCCTAAAACTAAACTGATAACTAAACCTAAACTTATTAATTACTCTAACCCAATCCCTAACCCTAATGCTAAATCAAGCCCTAAACCTAAACCATAAACTAAACCAAACCCTAAACAAGACACTTACCCTAAAAACACACCTAGCTTTAAACCGGACCCTTTCCCAAAACCTAACCCTTACAATTGACCTAGCCACCAACCAAACCTTAACACTACCCCTAAGTGTAACCTGAACTGACATTAGCCATAGACCTAATTCTCGCCAAAAACGTAACACAAACCAAAGTCCTCAAACTAGCCCTAAACCTAGCCTTCATCCTAACCTGAACCTTAACCTTAGCCCAATCCCTAATTTCAACCCTTGCCCTAGTTCTGAACCTAGGTATACCCACATCCCTTCCCTAACCCTAACCCTAATCCCAATCCAACACTAACACTAACGCTAACCCTAACCCTAACACTAACACTAACCCTAGCTCTAATCCTAGCCCTAATTTAGGGCTAATCATAACCCTAACTCTAACCCTACCCCTAAGACTAATTCTAGGTCTTGCCCTAGACCTATTCCTGGTACTAACTCTATCTGTTACCATAACCCTAATACTAGCCCTAACCTAACCCCTAAACCTATCCCAAGTCTTAACCCTAGATCTAACCATAACTCTAAATATAACCCTAACCCTAAGCCTGAACCTCACCCTACCACTAGCCCTAACACTATCGCTAATCCTAAAACTAGTTCTAAACCTAGCTGTAGCTCTAAAACAAAATTGAGCCCTAGCCCTAACCCTAACACTATCCTAACTGTAACCTCAGAGCAGACATTAGACCTAGCCCTAATTCTTGCCCTAACCCTAACACAAAACCTAACCCTACACCTACCCATAACTCTAGCCTTATTTCTAGTGTTATCCCTAACCCTAAAACTAACACTGACATTGACTCTGACCCTAACACTAACCCTATTTCAAATCATTACTCTAATCATAACCTAACCCTAACACAAGTCCTAGCCCTAACTCTAACCCTAAAACTAGCCCTAATCGTAACTGTAGTTCTTATATTAGCCATAGCCCTACCCTAAACCTAACATAACCTAAAACCTAGCCCTAACCCTAACCCCAACACCAGCTTTAACCCTAACCTAACTCTAAACCTAATCCTAACCCTAGCCTTAGTCCTAACCATAACCCTAACCCTAACTCTAGCTCTAATCCTATCAATTACCTTAACCCTAAACCTAGCCCTAATACTAATCCTAGGATAACCCTAACTCTATCCATAACCCAAACTCTATTCATTACCATAAACCTAACCTGAACCCTAAACCTAACCATATCCATTAACCTAACCCTAAACATAATCCTAACCTAATTTGAGCCCTAACCCTAAAACTTAACCTAAAAAAACCCTAACTGTTACTCTGACCCTAATAATACCCCTATCTCCAAAAGTGACCCTAACCTTCAACCTAAACCTTACACTATACATAGCCATAAATCTAATCCTGAAACTATCCCTAACTGTAACCCTAGACCTAAGATTAGTCCTAGCCCTAATGTTATCCCTTATGCTTAGAAACAAACAAACAAAAAAAAACCCTTAATCATGGCCCCAAACCTAGCCTTAATCCGAACCCTAACCCTATCACTAGGTCTAACCCTAAAGTGAAGCCTCACCCTAGCCCTTAAACTAGCTACAATATTATACCATACCCTATCCCGAATTCTAACCCTAGCCCTAAACCAAGGCCTAGCCCTAATACTAAACCTAGCTCTATGCCTAGAACTAATTTAGCCCTAACCCTAAATCTAATCATATCCCTAGCCCTAAGACTAAATCTAACTCTTGTCCTAGGCCTAGCCCTAGTTCTAACATTATCCCTTACCATGAACCAAAGCCTAGACCTAACCCTAGCCCCCAAATTAGCCCTAGCCCTAAACCAAGATCTAACCCTCACTCTAAGTCTAAACCTAACCTAAAATCTAAAACCTAAACCTCACCCTAACACTAGTCCTAATCCTAATGCTAATTTGAAAACTATCCCTCACCATAGCCATAGCATTCAAGAAAAACTGAGCTACAGCTCTAATCTAATCCTAAACTTTAACCTAAACCAAAACCTAACACTATGCCTAGCCATTACCCTAGCCCTACTTTGAGTCCTAAACCTAACCGTACAACTAAGAATGACCCTGACACTGATCCTAAAACTAACCTTAGCTCTAAACATCACCTTTAACCTAAACCTAACCTGACCACTAAACCTAGCCCTAAACTTAATCCTAAAA
Source organism: Marmota flaviventris (assembly GCF_047511675.1). Taxonomy (NCBI): domain Eukaryota; kingdom Metazoa; phylum Chordata; class Mammalia; order Rodentia; family Sciuridae; genus Marmota; species Marmota flaviventris. The sequence continues at coordinate 113,695,673 of NC_092508.1, forward strand.
CTAGCCCTAATCATAATGCCAGGTCTTACATTAGCAAGAGCCCTAACCCTAACACAAAACCTAGCCTTAATCTGAATCCTAACCCTAGCTTTAACCCTAACCCTAACCCTAGCTCTAACCCTATCCCTTACCCTATGCCAACCCTTATCCTAATGCTACCCTAGTCCTAAACCTAATCCTTAGCCTAACCCAAACCCTTACTCTATTACTACTCCTAACCCTAGGCCTCATTCTATCTCTAACCCTAACCCAAACCCTAAGCCTATCCCTGAACCTTATTCTGACCCTAACACTAACCCTATATTCTGACCCTAACACTAACCCTAGGTCTAAGCCTCACCCTAACCCTAAACCAAACACTAACACTAGCCCTATGGGTAAACCTATACGTAAACCTAACCATAACATTAACACTAGACCTAAACTTAATCCTAAATATAGCCATAAATCGAGCCACAGCCCTAAACATAAACCTAGCTCCAACACTAACAATAACCATTTGTCTAACATAATGACTAACAATACCCCTAGAACTAACCCTAGTAAAATTATGCTCCTAACGGTAATTCCAATGTAACCTGAACACTGACCCTTACCCTAACACAAACCCAAGCTCTATAACTTATCCTAACCAAAAACATACCCGAACACTAGACCTATCCATAACCCTAACCTGAAAACTAGCCATAACCATAATCCTAGTTCTTATATTACCCATAGTCCTAACACTAGCCATAAACCTCCTAGCCCTAAATGTAGCACTAAAACTAGCTATAAGCCTAATCGTAACCTTAGCCCTAGCCCTAACCCTCACACTTGCCTAGCCCTAAACTTAGCTCAAACTCTTACCCTAAATGTAACCCTTACCCTAACCCTAACCCTAACCCTAACCCTTGCCCTAATCTTAACTGTAACCATAGCACAAATCCTACCTCAAAGTCTATCCATTACCTTAAATATAAAGCTAACACTAATGCTAACCCTAGCCCTAACTCTAACCCTAATTCTAACTATACCCCTGACTGCAACCCTAAAACTCACCCTAGCCCTAACCATAAACACTTAACCTAAAACTAACCCTAACACTAACCCTAGGCCTAACCCTAACCCTAGTCCTAATCCTAACTTTAATCCAATCCCTAACACTAGCACTAACTCTGTCCATTACCCTACACATAAGCCTATCCCAAATGCTAACCCTAGGCTAAACCTAGCACTAACCCTAAAACTAACCCTATACATTACTCTATACCTAACCTGAACCCCAAAACTAATCCTATACATTACTCTATACCTAACCTGAACCCCAAAACTAATCCTATTCATTACTCTAACCCTATCCCTAATGCTAATTTGAACCCTAAAACTAATCCTTAAAGTAAACCCTAACCTGAAACTTGACCCTAATTATATACCTAGCTCTAAACCTGACACTTACCCTAAACCCAACCCTTACACTAGACCTAGCCATAAACCTAACGCTAACCATGAACCTAAAGGTGACATTAGTCCTAGCCCTAATTCTAGCCCTTACCCTAACAAAAAACCTAGCCCTCATCCTAGCCCTAAACCTAGCCTTAATCCTAATCCAAACCCTCACCCTGGCTCTATCCCTAATTTTAACCCTCGACCGAGCCCTGAACCTAACTATAAGCCCATCACATCCCCTAAAACTAACCCTAACCCTAACAATTACACAAACCATAACCCTAGCCTTAACCATAGGCCTAACACTAACTCTAACGCTAATCCTAGCCCTAATTTAGCCCGAACCCTAACCCTACCCCTAACCCTAGTCCTAAGACTAACTCACTCTCACCCTAGCCCTATTTTTATATCTAACCCTATCCGTTACCTTAGCCCTAACGTCATTGTAGCCATAGTCCTCACCCTAGATGTAAGCATAATTCTAAATCTAACCCTAAACTTAAGCCTAAACCTCACCCTACCACTAGCCCTAATACCATTGCTAATCCTAAAACTAGCCCTAACCCTAGTCCTAGCCCTAAAACAAAACCGAGCCATTGCTCTAACAAAAACCTTAACCTAAACCAAACCCTAATCCTACAACTAGCAATAACCCTATCTCTAATTCAAGTCCTAGGCCTAAAACTAATCATAGCTCTAAATATCGTCCTAACCCTAAAGCTAATGCTGACACTAGACCAGCCCAAATCCCATCCCTAAAACTAACCCTACTCATAAACATAGTTCTTACATTGGCCTTAGCCCTAACTCTAGCCTTAACCCTAACACAAAATAGCCCTCATCTGAGCCCTAACATTAGATTTAACACTAACCCTAACCCTAGTCCTAAATCTAACCCTAACTCTAGCCCTAACTGTATCCCTTACCCTAAGCCAAACCCTATCCATAATGCTAACCCGAGTCCTAATCCTAATCCTTAGATTAACCCTATTTCTAGTCCTAACACAAGCACTCATTCTAGCTCTAATTCTAACCCCAAACCTAACCCTATCCTTCACCCTTATTCTGACACTAACACTAATTATAGGTCTAAACCTGAACCTAACCCTAAACCGAACCCTGAAACAAGCCTTATAGTAAGTAACCTTATACCTAAACTTTACCCTAACACTAGCCCTAAACCTAAACCATATCCTAAATCTAGCAATAACTCTAGCCCTAGACCTAAACAAAACTTAGTCCTAGCCCTAACAATAACCCTTAACCTAAAACAAACACTAACCCTACCCCTAAACCTAACCTTGTCCTAATTCTGGCTTTCACCCTAACCCTAACTCTAACCTGAACACTGACCGTGCCTTTAACAGTAAACCTATCTCTAAAACTGAGCCTAACAATCATCTAAACCTAACACTAGACCTAGCCATAACTCTAACCCTAATACTAGCCCTAATCATAACCCTAGCTCTTATATTACCCATAGCCTTAACCCTAGGCCTAAACCTAACACAAAACCTATATCTTATCCTAGGCCTTAACCTAGCCTTAGGCATAAACCTAACACAAACCGTAGCCAAAACCCTACCCTAATCCTCGCCTTAGATTTAACCCTGGCTCAAAACCTAACCCTTACCCTAAACATAAACCTACACCTATCCCTAAATCTAACACTAAACCTAGCCCTAATCCTTACCTTAACTCTAGCACTAAACCTAGCTCTAAAGATACCCATTACCCTAAACATAACCCTACCTCTATTGATAACCCTAGGCCTAACCCTAAACCTAAACCTAACCAAAAAAATAATCCTAGACCTAACCCTAAACCTCACCCTCACCATAGACCTAACCCTAGCTCAAACAATATCGCTTATCATAAACCTAACCATAACCATAGCCCTAAACATAAGCCTAAACCTCAATCTAACTCTAACCATTAACCTAAACCTACATCTAATCGTATCCATTACCCTAACCCTAACACTACCCCTAAAGATGACCATAGCCCTAATCCTAATCCTAACCCTAACCATACTGTAATCTTATCCAAGACCTAACCCTAAACATAACCCTCGCCCTAGCCCTAAACCAAGCTCAAAACCCAACTCTTTCACTAAACATAAACCTAACCCTAACCCTGGATCTAACCCTAACCCTAACCCTAACTCAAGACTTATTTCTAACCATAAACCTAGCCCTAAGCTTAGCTCTAACCATATCCATTATCCTAACCATAACCTTGACCCTAATGCTAACTCTAGACCTATTGCTAACCCTAACCTTATCAATTACTCTAAACCTAAACTGAACCCTTAACAAAAACCTATCATCACCCTAACCCTGACCATAAAGCTAATTAGAGCCCTAAACCTAAACCCTAACCTCAAACAAACTATAACCCTAAACCTAACCATTACACTAGACCTATCCATAAAACATTCTAAATCTATCCGCAACTGCAACCTTAGACCTGACATTAGCACTAGCCCTAATCCTAGCTCTAACCCTAACACAAACCCCAGGGCTTATCCTAGCCCTAAACCTAGCCTTAATCCTAATCCTAACCCTAATCTTAGGCCTAAACCTAACACTAATCCTAGACCTAATCTTAGCCCTAACCCTAGCCCTAAGCTTACCCCTAATTTACGCCTATCCCTACCCTTAGCCCTAACCCTAGCCCTAAGACTAACTCTAACTCTCACTCTTGCCCCATCCCTAGTTCTAAACCTATAACTTACTGGAACAATAGTCCTAGCCCTAACCCTAGCCCTATCCTTAGCCCTAGCCCTAACCTAGATCTAACTCTAACTCTAAATCTAACTTTAACCCTAAGCCTAAACCTAAACCTAAAACTAGCCTAACCTTAATGCTAATCCTAAAACTAGCCCTAATCCTAGCCCTAGCCCTAAAACAAATCCCAGATATAGCACTAAACCTAACCCTTAACTTAAACAAAACCCTAAGCCTAACCCTAAACTTAGCCCTAATTCGAGTTTTAAGCTGAACCCAAAACTAACCCTGACACTGAATCCGACCATAACACTAACAACTACTTCTAAAGATCACCCTTGCCTAACCTAAACCTAACACTAGACCTAGCCCCAACCTTAAACCTAAATTGAGCTTTAAATGTAACCTTGGTTCTTACAGTAGCTGTAACCCTAACCCCAGCACTAACTTAACACAAAACCTAGCCCTAATTCAAGACCTAAACCAAGCTTTAACCCTAACACTAACCCTAACCCTAGTCCTAATCAGAACCATAACCCTAGCCCTAACCCTAGCTCTAACCCTATCTATCACCATAACTATAACCCTAACACTAATGCTAACCTTAGGCCTAAACCTAACCCTATCCCTAATCCTAACCCTATACACTACCCTCAACCAAACCTAAACCCTAAACCTCACCTATCATTACCCTAACCCTAACATAATGCTAATTCAAGCCCTAAATTTAAACCATAGCCTATCCCAAACCCTAACCAAGGCCCTGACCCCAATAATACCCCTAGCTCTAAACCTGACCTAAAATTAAACATAACCCTTACACTACCTGTATCCATAAACATAACCATAATTCTATCTTTAACCATAACTCTAGACCTGATATTCGTCTTAGCCCTAATCCTAGCCCTACCCTAAAACAAATCCTAGCCCTCATCCTAAACCTAAAACCAGCCTTAATCATAACCCTAACCCTAACCATAGGCCTAACCCTAATTCTAACCCTCACCCAACCTCTAAACCTAGCTATAATGCCAATCCTTACCCTAAACTTAACCCTAACCCTAAACCTAATGCTAGGCCTAGGCTGAACAATAACCCTAGCCCTAATTCTACCCCTAATTTAACCCTATCCCTAACCCTAACCCTAGCCCTAAGACTAATTTTAACTTTCACACTAGCCCTATCCCTAGTTCTAACCCTATTCATTACTGTAACTCTAACCCTAGCTCTAACCCTAGCCATAAACCTTGTGCTGTCCTTATTCCTAGCTGTAACCCTAGATCTATCCCTAACTCTAAATCTAACACTAACCCTAAGCCTAAACTTAACATAAACACTAGCATTAACACTAATGCTACTCACCAAACTAGCCCTAACCCTGACCCTAACAGTAAATCAAAACCAAGCAATAGCTCTAATATAAACCTTAACTTAAACCAAATTCTAATACTACACCTAGACCTAACCTTAGCCCTAATTCGAGTCCAACCTTAACCTGAATACTAACCCTGACTCTGACTCATATCCTAACACTCACCCTAGCTCTAAACACCATCCTAACCTTAAACCAAACACTTACAGTAACCCTAGCCATAATTTGAGTCCTAACCTTAACCTTAAAACTAACCCTGACCCTGACTACTAACCTAACACTAACACTAATTCTATATATCACCCTAGCCTTAAACCTAATCCTAACACTAGAGGTCTAACTCCTAACCATAACCCTAAAATTAACCCTAATTTTAACCCTAGTTCTTACATTAGCTGTTACTCTAACCCAAGCCCTAATCCTAACACAAAAATTAGCCCTAATCTTAGCTCTAAACCTAGCTTTCACCCTAACCATAGCCCTAACCCTAGCTTTAACTCTATCCCTTACCCTAAGCCAAACCCTAACACTAATTCTAATCGTAATTCTAACCCTAATCCTTAACCTAACCCAAACCTTAATCCTATTACTAGTTCTAACTCTAGCCCTCATTCTAGTTCTAACCATAACCCAAACACTAACCCTAACCCTGAACCTTATTCTGACCCTAACAATAATTGTAGGTCTAAACCTGAACCTAACCCTAAACCAAACTCTAACACTAGCCCTAGACCTAAACCTAATCCTAAATCTAGCCATAACTCTAGCCCTAGACCTAAAGAAAAACCTAGACCTTGCCCTAATAATAACCCTTAGCCTAAGCCAAACACTAACTCTTCCCCTAGACCTAATCCTAGTCCTAATTCTGGCTTTAATTCTAACCATAATCCTAATCTGAACACTGACCCTGACACTATCCCTAGCTCTAAACATCACCCTAACCCTGAAACTATACCTAGCACTAACATTAACCCTAAAAGTAGCCCTAATCATAACAAGTTCTTAATTTAGCCATAGCCCTAACCTATTGAAAAACCTAGCTCTAATCCAATCCCTACCATATTTTTAACTCTAAAGCTAACCCTAACGCTAAGCATAGCCCTAACCCTAAGCCTAAGCCTAACTTTAGATCCAATCCTAAGCATAACACTAGCCCTAACCTTAGCTCTAACCTTTTTCATTACCCCAAGGATAACCAGAACCCTTATGCTAACCCTAGGCCAAACCCTAATCCTATGCCCATCCCTAACCCTATCCATTACCCTACAGCTAACTTGAACCCTAAACCTAAAACTATTGTTAAGCTATCTCTAAACCTAATGTTAATTCAAGCCCTAAACATAAACCATAACCTAACCTTAACACTAACCCTGACCCTAATAATACCCCTAGCTCTAAACCTGACCCTAACCATAAACATAACCCTTACAATAGACCTAGATATAAACCTAAACCTAATGCTATCCCTAACTCTAACCCTAAACCTGACATTAGCCCTAGCTCTAATCCTAGTCCTAACCCTAACACAAACCTTAACCCACATCCTAGACATAATCCTTGCCTTCATCATAACCCTAACCCTAACCTTAATTCTAACCCTCACCCTATCCCTAAAACTAGGTATAAACACATCCCTTACCCTAAAGCTAACTCTAATCCAAACACTAATACTAAACCTAACCCTAACCCTAGGCCTAACTCTAACATTAACACTTGCCCTAATCCCAGACTTAACATAGCCCTATCCCTAACACTAAACATAACCCTAGCCCTAAGACTAACTATAACTCTTACCTTAGACCTATAGGGTAGTACTAAACTTTTTCCTTACCATTACCTTAAAACTAGACCTAATCTTAGCCCTAACCCTAGCCCTAGCCCTAAAACAAAACCGAGTTATAGCCCTAAACTTAACCCTTAACCTAAACCAAACCCTAACCTTATACCTAGCCCTAACCCTATCCATAACCCTATCCCTAATTCTAGTCCTATACTGAAAACTAACCCTGACCCTGACTCTGAGCCTAACACTAAACCTAGCTCTAAAAATCATTGTAACCTTAAATCTAACCCTAACACTAGACCTAGCCTTAACCCTAACTTCATAACTAGCGCTAGTCATAACCTTACTTTGTGCATTAGCCATGGTCCTAACCCTAGCCCTAACCTAACCCCAAACCTAGCCTTAATCAGAGTCCTTATCCTAGCTTTAACCCTTAACTTAAACCTAACACTAACCCAAACAAAATCCCTAATTCTATACATAACCCTAGCCCTAAACTTAGGTCTAACTCTATCCAATACCCTAATGATAACCCTAACCCTTGTGCTAAACATAGGCCTAACCCTAACCTAACCCATTACACTAAACCACAACCAAACCTTAAACCTAACCCTGCCATTACCCTAACCCTAAATCTAATGCTGATTTGATCCCTAAACTTAAACCCTAACCTAACCCAAACCCTAACCTTGATTCTGACCCTAATAATATCCTTAGCTTTAAGACTGACCATTACACTAAACCTAACCCTTACACTGGACCAAGACATAAAACTAACACTAAATGTATCCCTAATTGTAACCCTAGACCTGACATTAGACCTAGACCTAATACTAGCCCTTAACCTTATACAAACACTAGCCCTCAACCTAGCCCTAAACCCTAGCCTTTATCATAACCTTAACCCTAACCCTGGCCCTAATCCTAATACTAACCCTCACCAAGCCCTCAATCTTGCTATAACCCATTCCTTTAAAATAAATGTAACCTTAACTCTAACCCTAAACCTAGGCCTAAACCTAACACTAACCCTAGCCCTAATTTAGCCCTATCCCTAACTATAACCCTAAACCTAGCCATAAGACGAACTCTCTCACACTATCCCTATCACTAGTTCTAACCCTATTCCTTACCATAAACATAACCCTAGCCCTAACCATTATCCTAACCCTTGCCCTATCCTTAGCCCTAGCACTAACCATAGATCAACACCTATCTCTAAATCTAACCCTAATCTGAAGCCTAAGCCTAACCCATACACTATCCCTAAGCCTAAAACTAATCTTAAAACTAGCCCTAACCCTGCCCATAGCCTAAAACAAAACTGAGCCATACCTCTAACACTAATCCTTAAACTAAACGAAACCCTAACCATACACCTACCCCTAACCCTAGACCTAATTAGAGTTTTAAGCCAAACCCTAAAACTAACTCTGACCCTGACTCTGACACTAATATTAACCCCAGCTCTAAACATCACCCTGACCTTAAACCTAACCGTAACACTCAACCTAGCCCTAACCTTAATCCTAAAATCAGCCCCAAATGTAACTCTGGTACTTACATTAGCCATAACCTTAACCATAGCACTAAATTAACCTGAATCCTAGCCATAATCTGAGCCCTATCCTGATCTTTAAACCTAAACCAAGCCCCAATCATAACCCTAGCCCTTATCATAACCATAACCCTAGCCCCAACCCTAGTTTAACCCTATCCATTACCATAAACATAACCCTAACCCTAATGCTAACCCTAGGTCTGAACCTAAAGCTATCTCTAATCTTATTTTTATCCATAACCCTAAACCTAACCTGGGCCCAAATACTAACCCTATCATTACTCTAACCCTAACCCTAACACTAATTCAATCCCTAACTTTAGACCTTAACCTATTCCAAACCTTAACCCAGACCTTGTCCATAAAAATACCCCTAGCCCTAATCCTGAACCTACCCCTAAATCTAACCCTTACACTAGATGTAGCCATAATCCTAAACATAAAATTATCTTTAAACATAATTCGAGACCTGAAATTAGCCATACCCCAAAACCTAGCCCTAACCCTAAAACAAACATTAGCCCTCATCCCAGCACTAAACCTAGCCTTAATCATAACCATAACCATAACCCAAGCTCCAAGCCAATTCTTAATATCACCCTACCTCTAAACTTAGCTATAGCATTCTCTCTTTACTTAAACTTAATACTAACTCAGACCCTACTCTATATTTAAGCTGAACAGTAACCAGAGACCTAATACTAGCCCTAATTTATCCATTTCCCTAACCCAAGCCCTAAGATTAACTCTAACTCACACCAGCTCTATCCCTAGTTCTAATCCTATTACATACTATAATTTGACCCTAGCCCTAACCCTTGCCCTATCCTCAGTCCTAACCCTAAACCTAGATATAACCCTAAATCTAAATCTAACCCTGAACCTAAGCTTAAGCCTAACACTAACACTAGCCCTAACCCTAACACTAATCATAAAATTAGCACTAACCCTAACCCTAGCAGTAATACAAAACCAAGCAATAGCCCTAACCCTAAACATTAACTTAAGACACAGTAACACTACATATAGACCTAACCCTAGCCCTAAATTCGACTCCTAACCCTAACCTTAAAAGTAACCCTGACACAGACTCGTATCCTAATGCTTACCTAGCTCTAGACCCCATCCTAACCTTAAACAAAAGCCTAACAGTAACTCTATCGCTATTTCGAGTCCTAACCCTAACCCTGATCATGACTCATATCCTAACACTAACCCTAGCTCTAAATATCACCCTAACCTTAAACCTAACCCTAACACTAGACCTACCCCTAACCCTAACCCTAAAACTAACCCTAATTGTAACCCTAGTTCTAACATTAGCCAATGCCCCAACCCTAGCCCTAACCCTACAACAAATCAAGCCATAATCCAAGCTCTAAACCTAGCTTTAACCCTAACCCTAACTCTAACCCTAACCCTAGCTCTAACCTTATTCCTTACCCAAAATAAAACCCTAACCCTCATGGTAACCCTAGACCTATCCCTAATCCTTAGGGTAACCAAAATACTAAGCCCATTAGTAGTTCTAAATCTAGCCCTCATTTTAGCTCTAATCCTATCCCAAACTCTAATGCTAACCCTGACCATTATTCTGATCCTAACATTAAACTTAGGTCTAAACCTGACCCTAACCTTAGACCAAACTCTAACACTGGCACTACCGATAAACTTATTCCTAAACCTAACTCTACCACTAGCCTTAGACCTAAATCTAATTCTAAATCTAGCCTTAGCCCTAGACCTAAACAAAAATCTAGTCCTAGCCCTAACAATAACCCTTACCCTAACCCAAACACTACCCCTACGCCTAGACCTAAACCTAGTCCTAATTCTGGCTATAACCCTAACTCTAACTCTAACTCTAACCTGAACACTGACCAGCCTTTAACATTAACCCTACCTCTAATCCTGACCCTAACTGAAAATATAAACCTAACATTAGACCTAGCCATAACTTTAACCCTAAAACCAGCCCTACTCATATCCCTAGTTCTTACATTACCCACAGCCCTAACCCTAGGCCTAAACCCAACACAAAACCTAGAGCTAATCCTAGGCCTTAACCTAGCCCTAAGCATAACCCTAACCATAACCCTAGCCCTAGTTCTAACTTAACCCTAGGCTTAGTCCCAATACTAGCTCAAAGCCTAACACTTACCATAAATATAAACCTAGAAATATCCATAAATCTAACCCTAATCCTAGCCCTAATCCTAACCTTAACCCTAGCCCTAACCCTGACTCTAAATCTTCAAAATACACTAAACCTAACCCTAAACCTATTGGTAACCCTGGCCTTAACCCTAACCATAACCCTAACCCTAACCAGAAAACTAAACCTAGACCTAACCCTAAACCTAACACTCGCTATAACCCTAACCCTAGCTCAAAACCTAACCCTTATCATAAACCTAAACATAACCATAACCCTAACCTTAACCCTAGACTTAAATCTAACCCTAACCCTAACCCTAAACCTAAATATAACCATATCCATTACACTAAAACTAACCCTAACCCTAATGATAATCCTAGCCCTAACCCTAACTCTAACCCTAAAATTAGTAATTCTATTCCAAAGCTGAAGCATTCAGAAACATATTTATCCAAAAGTACTGCTTGAGACAACAGGGAAATATACATGTACTGAACTACCTCCCCAAATTATTTGGTCAGATTTCTTTGATACTGCACAAGATTAATCTGTTAGCTTTCCCCACTAGGCGCACTTAATTTGGGACTTCTATGATAAAAGGTTCTCTAAACAGATTAGGGTTTGTTTTAGGTTTAGAGTAAGGGCTAGGTTTAAACCTAGTGTTAGGTTTAGAGTCATGTATCTTTGATACAGGGCAGGATTCATATTTTACCTAGCCTCACAATGTTCTCTGGTTTGGGCCTTCTTGGTTCAATGGTTTGCTGTCAGGAACAGTTTGTAGTTTAAGGTTTCACTTAATTTTGAACTATTTTGTTGAAGAGCAATGGAGCATGAAATCAAACAGGGTTGGTGCTAGCTGCTTGAAACTGCACACAATCAATTCTCTGTGGGCACTCTCTGGTTTGTTCCTTGTTGCTCTCAGGTGAAACATGCAAAGCAACTTTATTTCAGAGCACTTTTGGAGAAATAAAGGAAATATGCATATACTGAAACATTTCCCCCAATTATTTGTTCAGATTTATTTTATATTGTGAAGGATTCATCAGTTAGCTTGCCCCACTAGGCTCCATTAGTTTGGGACTTCTATGATCAAAGGTTCTCTAAACAGGCTAGGGTGAGCTGTAGGGTTAGGATTAAGGATAGATCTAGTGTTAGGTTTACAGTACTTTTGTTCAAATTTCTTTGATACTAGGCATGATTTATCTTTTACCTAGTCTTACTATCTTATCCTGGTTTGGGCCTCCTAGGTTCACTGGTTTGCTGTCAGTATTTAAGTTTTTTTTTTTTTTTTTTTTTTTTTTTTAGATTTCACTTCATTTTGACCTATATGGGTAAGTGGAAATGGAGCTGGAAATCAAACAAGGTTTTGGCTAGCTGCTTGAAACTTCACACTCTCAATCAGTTCTCTGTGAGGACACTCTGGTTTTATCCTTGTGAAAGTATCCCAAAGGTGAGGCATGCAAAAATAACACTATGCGAGGACATTTTAGGAGATGACAGGAAAACATGCATATACTGAACTACTTCCCCCAATCATTTGATCAGATTTCTTTCATACTGGGCAGGGTTCATCTGTTAGCTTGCCCCACTAGGCTCCTTATCTTTGAGACTTCTATGATCAAAGGTACTCTAAACAGGTTAGGTCACAGTTAGGTCTAGTGTTAGGGTTAGAGTTTGTCTTGTTCAAATTTCTTTGATACTGGGCAGGATACATTTTTACCTAGCCACCTTACTCTGTTCCCCAGATTTCGGCCTTCTCAGTTCAATTCTTTGCTGACAGGAACAATTTGTATTTTATGGATTCACTTCATTTTGATCTACATGGGTAAATGGACATGGAGTTGAAAATCAAACAAGGTTGGTGCTAACTGCTTAAAACTTCACACAATCAGTTCTCTGTGGGCACTCTCTGGTTTGTTCCTTGTGAAATGAATAATAAGCTGAAGCATGCAATACGAATTTATCTGAGAACACTTTAGGAGAAAACAGGGAAATATGCATGTACAGAAATAGCTATCCCAATTATTTTGTCAGATTTCTTTGAAACTGCCCATGATTTATCTGTAAGCTTGCCCCAAAAGACTCCCCAATTTCGAAACTTCTATGATCAAATTTTCTCTAAAGATTAGTTTTAGGGTTAGAATTAGTGTTAGGACTAGGTTTAGACCAGGTGTTAAGGTTAGAGTTATTTTTTTTTTTTTTAATTTCTATGATACTGGGCAGGATTCACCTTTTTTCCTATTTTGACTATACTCCAAATGTTTGGGCCTCCTACGTAAAAGCGTTTTCTCTCAGGAACAGTTTCAATTTTCGTTTCTCTTCTTTTTGCCCTATAGGGGTGAATGAAAATGAAGCTGGAAATCAAACAGGGTTTGTGCTAGCTACTTGAAACTTCACACACTCAATCAGTTCTCAGTGAATATTCTCTGGTTTGTTTCCTGTGAAGTATCCCTAAGCTGAAGTAGAAAGAAGCAGCTTTATCTCTGAGTGCTTTAGGAGCAAGCAAAATGCACATGTACTGAAAGAGCTTTGAATTTTTTTTGGTCAGTTTACTTTGATACTGTACAGGATTCATCATTGACCAACCTTAGTAGGCTCCCCAAGTTTGGGCCATCAAGGTTCAATGATTCAGTGTCAGGAAAGTTTGAATTTTTAGTTTTCACTACATTATGGCCTATAGGTGTGAATGGAAATGGAGCTGGCAATCAAAAAGGGTTGGTGCTAGCTGCCTGAAACTTCACACACTCAATCACTTTGCTCTTGGCATGCTCTGTTTTTTTTTTTTTTTTTTTTTTCTTGTGAAAGTATCTTAAGCTGAAGCATGAAAAAACAATTTATCCATAGCACATTAGGAGAAAACAGGGTAAATAGGCATGTACTGAAACACCTTCCCCAAATATTGGTCAGAATTTTTGAAACTGGGCAGGATTCATCTGTTACCTTGCCCTAGTAGGCACCCCAAGTTTGGGACTTTTATGATCAATCTCTATAAACAGGAAAGGCTTAGTTTTCAGATTAGGGTTAGGGCTAGGGTTAGAACTAATGTTCGGGTTAGAGTTAGTTTTGTTCAAATTTCTTTGATACCAGTCAGGATTCATCTTTTACCTAGCATTACCATGTTTCCCAGGTTGGGCCTTCTCAGTTCAAGGTTTGCTGTCAGGAACAGTTTATGTTTTCAGGTTTCACTCATCTTGACTTCTATGCGTTAGGGTTAGGGTTAGGCCTATGGCTCTGTTTTCTTTTACGGCTAGGGATAGGGTTAGGGCTAGATTTTGAATTAGTGTTAGGGTTAGGGCTAGTGTTAGGGTGAGGTGTAGGCTTAGGGTTAGGGTTATATTTAGAGTTAGGGTTAGATCTAGGGTTAAGGTTAGGGTTAGGGTGAGTGTTAAGGTAATGGAAAGGTTAGAACTAGGGAAATGGCTAGGACAAGAGTTAGATATAGATTTAGGACTATGCTTAGGCTTAGTGTTAGTGTTAAAGCTAAAATAGTGCTAGGATGAGGGCACTAAGGTTAGTGTTAGGGATAGGAATAGGATAGGGCTAGGTGTAGGATTAGCATTGGAGTTAGGATTAAGTTTAGGGGAATGGGTGGGGTTATAGCTAGCTTTATGGCTAGGGTGAGGGTTAGAATTAGGATTAGGGCTAGGAATGGTGTTTAGGTTAGGATTAAGGTGAGTTTTAGGGCTATGGTTTCTTTAGGTTAAAGGCTAGAACTAGGCTAGGGCTAATGTCAAGTCTAGAGTTATGATTAAGGATAGTTTCATGGTTAGGTTATTGCTAGGTCTAGTGTCAGAGCTATGTTTTGGGTAAGGGTCAGATTTACAGTTAGGGGTATTATTAGGGTTAGGGTCAGGGTTAGCATTTGGTTTTGGTCAAAGTTTAGGTTTAGGGCTTGAGTTAGTGTTAGGTTTAGGCTTAGGGTTAGGGTAATGGATAGGGTTAGGGTTAGGTTTCAGTTAAGCTTTAGGGTCATGGATGGGTCAGGTTTAGCAATAGGATTAAGGTTAGCAT
This sequence comes from Marmota flaviventris, assembly GCF_047511675.1. NCBI lineage: Eukaryota > Metazoa > Chordata > Mammalia > Rodentia > Sciuridae > Marmota > Marmota flaviventris. The sequence continues at coordinate 113,710,715 of NC_092508.1, forward strand.
TAGGTTAGGGTTATGTTTAATATAATGGATAGATTTAGAGCTAGGGTTAGGGCTAGGTTATGGTTTTGATTAAGTCTAAAATTAGAGTTAGGTTTATGGATAGGGCTAGGGTTTGGTTTACGGTAAGTGTTAGGTTTAGAGCTAGGGTTATGGTTAGGTTAGGGTAAGGGTTAGTGTTTGAACTAGGGTAATGGCTAGGGCGAGGGTTAGGTTTACATTCATGTCTAGGAATATGTTTATGGTTAGGTTTTGGTTTAGGGTTTGGGTTATGGCTAGAGTATTCATTACAATTAGGGTTAGTTTTAGGGTAATGGATAATGTTAGATTTAGGGTTAGGGTTAGGGTTAGTTTATGATTTAGGGCTAGTCTTAGGATTAGGTTTAGTGTAAGGCTTAATGTTTCTGCTAGGGCTAGGGCTATGGTGAGGTTTAGGTTTATGGTTAGGTCTTGGGATACATTTATGTTTAGGGTTAGATTTAGTGTTAGGGATAGGGTTATAATTAGGGTTAGGTTTAAGGTTAGGTTAATTGACAGGGTTAGAACTAAATTTTGAGCTAGGATTAAGGTTAGATTAAGATCTAGTGTTAGGTTTATGGTTTAGTATAGGGCTAGGGTTTTTTTTAGGGTAAGGGTTTGACTTTGAGCTAGGGTTAGGTCTAAGGCAAGTGTTAGTGTTAGGGCTAGGGTTAGGGTTATGGTTATGCTTAGGGCTAAGTTTAGGCCTAGGATTATGGCTAGGTTTTGTGTTAGGTTTAGGGCTCCGGTTGGGATTATGGTTAGGGTTAGGGCTACTGTTAGGGTTAAGATTAGGGTTAAAATATTCTTAGCACTAGGGTTATGTTTAGGGCTAGTATTAGGGTTAGGGTTATGGCTAGGTCTAGTATTAGGACTAGGTTTTGGGTTAGGGTCAGGTTTAGAGATAGGTTAATGTTAGGGACAAGGTCAATGTTCCGGATAGGATAAGGGTTAGGGTTAGAGCCAAAATTAGGACTAGTGTTAGGTCTAGGGGTAGGGTAAGTGTTTAGTTTAGGTTAAGGGTTATTGTTAGGGCTAGAGCTAGGGTTTTGTTTAGGTCTAAGGCTAGAATTATAGCTATATTTAGGATTAGTTTTGGATCTAGATCTAGTGTTATGGTCCAGTATAGGAATAGGCTTACTGGTAGGGCTATTGTTAGGGTTTGGTTTAGGGTTAGAGTCAGGTTTAGACCTAGGGTTACTGTTAGGATCAGAATAAGGGTCAAGGTTAGGGTTAGAACTAGAATGAGGGCTAGGGTTAGGACTAGTGATACTGTTAGTGTTTAAGTTAGGCTTTGGATTAGGGTTAGGACTAGGGTTAGCATTTGGTTTAAAGTTTGTCTTAGGGTAAGGGATAATGTTAGAGCTAAGGATAGGGCTCCTTTTAGGGTTAGGATTATGTCTAGTTAGGGTTAAGATTAGGGTTTAAGCTAGGGTTAGGTTTAGAATTAGGGGTAGAATTTGTGTTAGGGTTAGGGCTAGTGTTATGGCAATGACTAATGTATGAACTGGGGTTAAGATTAGGGCTAGTTTTAGGGTTAGGGTTAAGGAAAGTTCTTGTGTTAGGGTTAATTTAAGGTTAGGGTGATGTTTAGAGCTAGGATTAGTGTTAGGATCAGGTCAGGGTCAGAGTTATTTTTAGAGTTAGGTTTAGGGCTAGGTGTAGGTTTTGGGTTAAGTTAGGGCTAGGGTTAGGGTTATGGCTAATGTAAGTACTAGGGTTACAATTAGGGCTAGTTTTAGGGTTAGGTTTAGGGTTAGGGCTAGGTCTAGTGTTATGTTAGGGTTATGTTTTGGGTTATGTTTAGGGTGACGTTTAAAGCTAGGGTTAGTGTTTGCATCAGAATCAGGGTTAGGGCTAATTTTAGGGTTCTGCTTAAAAGTAGAATTAGGGCTAGATTTAGAGCTAGGTTAGGGTTAGGGTTTGGTTTTGGTTATGGGTTAGGGTTAGGAATATGGCTCGGTTTGTATTAGGGCTAGGCCTAGAGTTAGGGCTAGTTTTAGAAGTAGCATTAGGTTTAGGTTTAGGGTTAGGGTTAGTGTTAGATTTAGGCTTAGGCTTTGCATTAGAGTTAGATTTAGAGTTAAGGTTAGATCCAAGGTTAGGGCTAGGGCTAAGGAAATGGCTAGGGTAAGGCCTAGGATTAGAGCTAGGTTTATAATTCCAGTAAGGGATAGCGTAAGAACTAGTTTTAGGCCTAGGGAGAGAGTTAGATTTAGTTTTAGGGCTAGGGTTGGGGTTAGGGTTAGGGATAGGGTTGAGTTAGGTCTAAGATTAGGGATAGGATTGGTTTTAAGTTAGGCCTAGGTTTAAGGTTAGGGTTATGATTAAGGCTATGCTTAGTGCTAATATGGGCTAGGGTTTGTGTTCAGGTTAGGGTTAGGATAATATCTAGAGCTAATGTCAGGTCTAGTGTTATTGTTATAGATAGTTTTAGGGTTAGGTTTTGGCTAGGTCTAATGTAAGGATTGATTTTAGTGTAAGGGTCAGGTTAGAGCTAGGTGAATTATAAGGGTCAGGGTCATGGTCATGGTTAGGGTTTCTTTTAGGTTTGATTTAGGATTAGGGCTCAAATTAGCCCTAGGGTTACGGTTAGGGTAATGATAGGGTTAGATTTAGAGTGAAGGTTAGGTTTAGGGTAATTGATAGGGTAGGGTTAGTGATAGGCTTAGGGTTAGGCCTAGGTTTAGCATTAGGGAAAGGGTTATGTTTAGGGTAATGGATACAGTTAGAATTAATTTTAGGGCTAGGGTTCTGGTTAGGATTAGGTCTTGAGATAGGGTTAGGCCTAGAATTAGCATTAGGGTATGAGTTATGATTAGGGTAATGGGTACAGTTAGAGTTAATTTCATAGCTGGACTCATGGTTAGGATTAGGTCTTGAGTTAGGGTTAGGGTATGGGTTAGAACTACGGTTAGAGTTAGTGTTATGTTTAGTGTAAGAGTTAGGTTCTGAGCTATGATTAGTGTTAGAGCAAGTGTTAGGTTCAGGGTTATGTTTAGGGATAGGATTATGGTAGGTTTAGGATTAGAGTTAGGGTTAGGGGAATGGTTATAATTAAGTTTAGGGTTAGGGTTAGTGTAATAAATACGGTTAGATGTAGGTTTAGTTTTAGGGACAGGGCTAGATTTAAGTTTAGGGTTAGAGTTAGGTCTATGGTTATGTTTAGGTTTATGGTAAGGCTTAGGGTTTGATCAATGGTTAGGGCTATAGCAAGTATTAGTTTAGGGTTAGGTCTAGGGTTAGTTTTCTGCTTAGGGTTTAGGATTATGGTTAGGGTTGAGGCTAGGGTTACATTTAGGGTTAGGGTTAGGGTAATGGGTAGGTTTAGAGCTAGGGTTAGGGCTAGGGTTACAGTTAGAATTAGGACTAGATTTAGGGTTAGATTCAGGGATAGTTCTAGGTTTATTTTTATAGTAAGGGCTAGTTTTTGAGCTATGGTTAGGACTAAGGTTAGGGCTATGGTTAGGTTAGGGTTATGCTTAGGGCTAGGTTAAGGCCTAGGATTAGCTCTAGGTTTTGTGTTAGGTTTAGGCCTAGGGTTAAAGCTGTGGGTAATGTAAGAGCTAGGATTATGATTAGGGATAGTTTTAGGGTTAGGGTTATGCCAAGATCTAGTGTTAGGTTTAGGTTTTCAGTTAAGGTCAGGTTTAGAAGTAGGTCTACGGTTAAAGAAGAGTCAGTGTTTCGGTTAGAGTTCAAGTTAGGGTTACAGCCAGAATAGGAGTAGATTTATATCTAGAGATAATGTAGTGTTTCGTTAGGATAAGGGTTATTGTTAGGCCTAGGACTAGGTTTTTGTTTAGTTCTAAAGCTAGATATAAGGCTACATTTAGGATTAGGTTTGAGTCAAGGCCTAGTGTTAGGTTTTAGTCTAGTGTTAGGGTCAGGTTTAGAACCAGGGTTTGTGTTAGGTTCAGTATAATTGTCTGGGTTAGCGTTCAAATTTGGGATAGGATTAGAGCTAGAATAAGGGCTAGGGTCAAGACTACTAATAAGGTTAGGATTTTGATTAGCCTAAGGATTAGGCATAGGTCTAGGGCTACCAATAAGGTTAGGGTTATTCATAGGGTAAGTGATAGACTTAGAGCTAGGGTTAGGGCTAGAATTAGGGTTAGGGTTAAATCTAGGTTTAGGGCTTGGATTAGGGCTAGATTTTGGGTTAGGCTTTGGGCTAATGATAGGGCAACGGTTAGTGTAAGAACTAGGGTTACAATGAGGGCTAGTTTTAGGTTTAGGGTTAGGGGTAGATCTAGTGTTAGGATTAGGTTTAAGGTTAAGGTGATATTGAGACCTAGGGTTAGTGTTAGGATATGAATCAGGGTCAGGGTTAGGGTTAGGACTTGAATTAGGAATAGGTTTAATTTTAGGTTTCAGTTTAAGGTTAGGAGGGTGTTTAGAGCTAGGGTGAGTGTTAGGATATGAGTCAGGTTCAGGGTTAGATTTACAGTTAGGGTTAGGACTTGAATTAAGACTATGGTTAGGTCTAGGTGTAGTGTTAAGGTTTGGTTTAAGTTAAGGTTTATGGTTAAGGCTATTGATCAGTTTGTTTTACTGCTAGGGTTAGGGTTAGGGCTAGTTTTAGTGTTTGGCTTAGGCTTAGGGTTAGGGTTAAATTTCAAGTTAGAGTTAGATCTAGGTTTAGAGCTAGGACTAAGGATAGGGCAAGGGTTAGGGCTAGGGTTAGGGTTAAGGTAATGGATAGGCTTAGAAGTAGGGATAGGGTGAGAGAGTTAGTCTTAGGGCTAGGGTTAGGGTTAGGTTTAGGTATAAGTTAGGGGTATGGCCAGTGTTAAGTTTTGCTCTTGGTTTAGGGTCAGTTTTAGACCTAGGGTTTGTGTTAGGGTCAGAATAAGGGTCAGGGTGAGTGAAAGGGTTTGGGGTAGGATTAGAGCTAGAATGAGGGCTAGGGTCAGGACTATTAATAGGGTTAGGATTTTGGTTAGCCTAAGGACTAGGGATAGGTCTAGGTTAACCATTAGTATTAAGGTTTCACTTAGGGTAAGGGATAGGTTTATAACTAGGTTTAGGGCTAAAGTTAGGGTTAAAGTTAGGTTTAGGGTTCGGATTAGGGCTAGTTTTGTGTTAGAGTTAGGACTAGGGTTAGGGCAATCGCTAATATAAGAACTAGGGTTACAATTAGGGTTAGTTTTAGGTTTAGGGGTAGGGGTAGGCATAGTTTTAGTATTAGGGTTAAGTTTAAGTTTAGGGTGATATTTAGAGCTAGGGTTAGTTTTAGGATATGAGTCAGGGTCAGGGTTAGGTTTAGGTGTCAAATAAGGACTAGGGTCACTTTTAAGTGTAGGTTTAAGTTTAGGATGGTGTTTCAAGCTAGGGTGAGTTTAGCATATGAGTCAGTGTCAGGTATACTTTTAAGATTATGTTTAGGACTCAAATTAAGTCTACGGTTAGGTCTAAGTGTAGTGTTAGGGTTTGGTTTATGTTAGGTTTAGGGTTGGGACTATTGCTCGTTTTTGTTTTACTGCTAGTGGTAGGGTTAGGGCTGGTTTTATGAATAGAGTTAGGGTTCGGGTTCGGGTTAGGGTTAGGGATAGGGCTTAATTAGGGTTTTGATGAGGTCTATGGTTAATGTTCATTTTAAGCATAGAATTAGGGTTAGATTCAGGATTTAGTTTAGGGTAAGGGATGGTGTTACGCTAGTTTTAGAGGTAGGGTGATGTTTAGAATAAGGGTTAGGATTAGGGTTATGATTAAGGCTAGGTTTAGGGCTAGTTTCAGGGCTAGGGTTTGTTTTAGGGTTAGGGCTAGGATTAGGAGTATGGCTAATTTCAAGTCTAGGATTATGTTTAAAGATAGTTTTAGGGTTAGGATTATGGGTACGTCTAGTGAAGGTTTAGGTTTAGGGTTAGGGTCAGGTTTAGGGCTAGGGGTATTATTAAGGTGAAGGTCTAGGTTAGGGATTGGAATAGGTTCAGGCTTAAAGTTAGGGATTCAATTAGCATTAGGCAGGGTTAGGGTAATGATAGGTTTGTATTTATGTTTCACGTTAGGTTTACGGTAATTGATAGTGTTAGGTTTAGCGATAGTGTTTGTGTTAGGCCTAGGGTTAGCATTAGGGTAAGGGTAATGGTTAGGAAAATGGATAGGGTTAGAGCTAAGTTTAGGGCTAGGGTTATGGTTAGGAATAGATCTTGAGTTAGGGTTAGGGTTAGGGTTAGAACTAGGGTTAGTGTTAGGGTTATGTTTATCATAAGGGTTAGGTTTTGACCTAGGATTAGGGCTAGGGCGAGGGTTAGGTTTAGAGTTAGGTCTAGGGATAAGATTAGAGTATGGTTAGGGTTAGGATTAGGGTTAGAGTAATGGATATGGTTAGATGTAGGCACAGGGTTATGGATAGTGTTAGATTGAGGTTTAGGTTTAGGTTTAGGGCTACGGTTATGTTTAGGTTTATGGTAAGGGTTAGGGTTTGAGCTAGAGTTAGGTCTATGATGTGTGTGAGGTTTAGGGTTAGGTATAGTGTTAGTTTTCTGGTTAGGTTTAGGGTTAGGATTAGGCCTAGGGTTATCAATAGGTTTAGGATTACTTTTAGGGTAATGGGTAGGTTTAGAGCTAGGTTTAGGGCTAGAGTTGAGTTTAGAATTAGGGATAGTGTTAGGGGTATATTTAGGGATAAATATAGGTTTATGTTTAGGATAAGAGTTAGGCTTTGATCTATGGTTAGGCCTAATCAAGTGTTAGGTTACGGTTAGGGTTATGCTTAGGCCAAGGATTAGCTCTAGGTTTTGTGTTAGGTTTAGGCCTAGGGTTAGGGCTGTGGGAAATATAAGAGCTGGGTTATGATTAGGGCTAGTTTTAGGGTTAGGATTTTGGCTAGGTCTAGTGTTAGGTTGAGATTTTTGTTAGGGTCAGGTTTAGAGATAGGTTTACTCTTAAAGGCAGGTTCAGTGTTTGGGTTAGAGTTAGAATTAGGTTTACAGCCAGAAATAGAACTAGGTTTAAGTCTAGGGGTAGGGTTAATATTTGTGTTAGGTTAAGGGTTATTTTAAGGGCTAGGGATAGGTTTTTGTTTAGGTCTAGGGCTAGATTTAAGGCTCAATTTAGTATTTGGTTTATTTCTAGGGTTAGTGTTAGGGTTTGGTCTGGGTTAGGGCCATGTTTAGACCTAGGATTACTGTTAGGGTGAAAAAAAATGGTCAGGGTTAACATTAGGGTTTGGAATAGGGTTAGAGATAGAGTGAGGGTAGGGTTATGACTATTAATAGAGGTAGGGTTTTGGTTAGCTTAAGGATTAGGGATAGGTCTAGGGTTACCATTAGGGTTAGGGTTTCACTTTGGGTAACGGATAGGCTAAGAGCTAGGGTTAGGGCTAGTGTTAGGGTTAGGGTGAGGGTTAAATCTAGGGTTAGGGCTCAGATTAGGGCTAATTTTGGGGTTAGGGTTAGGGCTAATGTTATGGCAATGAATAATATAAGGACTAGGGTTACAATTAGGTTTAGGGGTAGGTGTAGGTCTAGTGTTAGAGTTAGGTTTAATGTTAGGGTGATATTTATAGATAGGTTAGTATTAGGATATGATTCAGAGACAGTGTTAGTTTTAGGTCTCAAATAAGGGCTAGGATTACTCTTAGGGTTCCGTTTAAGTTTAGGGTGTTCTTTAGAGCTAGGGTGACTGTTAGGGTATGAATCAGCATCAAGGTTAGTTTTATGTTTAGGGTTATGATTTAATTTAAGGCTAGGGTTACTATTAGGGTTTCGGTTTAAGTTTAGGATGGTGTTTAGACCTAGGGTGAGTGTTAGGATATGATTCAGGGTCAGGGTTAGATTAAGGTTATTGTAAGGACTCGAATTAGGGCTTGGGTATGATCTAGGTGTAGTGTTAGGGTTTGGATTATGTTAAGGTTTAAGGTTAGGAATATTGCTCAGTTTTGGTGGAAACAACATCTTTTTTATAATTATATTTTTATTGTTGCTGAGGATCAAACCCAGCACCCCACACATGCCAGGTGAATTCACTACCACTTGAGTCATATCCTCAGCCTCTATTGCTCAGTTTTGTTTTAGTCCTAGGTTATATGATTAGCGGTGGGGTCAGGGCTAGTGTTTGTGTTAGGCTTAGGCTGAGGGTTATGTTAAGACTTGGAGTTAGGGTTAGATCTAGGGTTAGATCTAGGGTTAGGGTTATGGTAAATGATAAAGATAGAACCAGGGATAAGGCTAGGGCAAGAGTTAGAGTTAGTCTTAGGGCTAGGGTTATGGTTAGTTTTAGGGATAGAGCTAAATCAGGGCAAGGTTTAGAACTAGGGTTATTGTTCAGCTTACTCCTAGCACTAGGACTCGGTTTAGGTTTTAGGGTAAGGGATGTATTATAGCTAGGTTTAGAGGTAGAATGAGGGTTATTATTAAGATTAGGGCTAGGTTTAGGATTACAGTTTAGATTAAGGCTAGGTTTTAGGGCTAGGATGAGGGCTAGGGTTTGTTGCAGGATTAGGTCTAGAATTAGGGCTAGGGATAATGTCAGGTCTAGTGTTACATTTAGGAGTAGATTTGTAATTAGGTCTATGTCTTAGTCTACTGTAAGTGTTAAGTTTAAGGTAAGGGTCAGTTTTAGATCTAGGGGTATTTTTAGGTTCAGGGTCAGGGTTACGGTTTGTATTAGGTTAAGATTTAGGGATAAGGCTCAAATGAGCATTAGGGTTAGAGTTAGGTTTAGGGTGATGAATATGGTTAGGTTTAGGGTTCAGTCTAGGTTTAGGTAATGGAGAGATTTAGGGTATGCGATAGGGTTAGGGTTCGGCCTAGGGTTAGCATTAGGATTAGGGTTATCATAATGGTAATGTATAGGGTTAGGGTTAGAGTTAGGGTTAGGGTTAGAAATAGTGTTAGGGTTATTATTAGGGATAAGGTTAGGGTTAGATTTAGGCCAAAGGTTAGGCTTTGAGCTATGCTTAGGTCTAAGTTGAGGGTTAGGCTTAGGGTTAGGGCTAGGTTTAGGGTAGGGTTTTGCTTAGGGTAGGTTTAGGCCTTGGTTTAGAGCTAGGTTTTGTTAGGTTTAGGTCTAGCTTTAGTGCTATAGGTAATGTAAGATCTAGGGTTCTAATTAGGGATATTTTTAGGGTTAGGGTTATGGTTAGGTCTAGTGTTAGGTTTAGATTTTGGTTTAGAGTCAGTTTTAGAGCTAGGTTTAGTGTTAGTGTCAGGGTCAGTGTTCTGATTAGAGTTAGGGTGAAAACCAGATTCAGGAGTAGCGTTAGGTCTAGAGGTAGTGTTATTGTTTGGTTTAAGTTAAGTGTTATTGTTAGGGCTAGGACTAAGTTTTTGTTTAGGTCTAGGGCTAGAGTTATCAGTAGATTTAGGATTAGGTTTAGGTCTAGGGGTAGTGATAGGGTTAGGTTGAGGTAAAATTTACTGGTAGGGCTAGTTTCAGGGTTTAGTTTAGAGTTAGGGTCAGGTTTAGACCTATAATTAGTGTCATGGTCAGAATAAGGGTGAAGATTAGGTTTAGGTTTTGGGTTAGGTTTAGAGATAGAATGAGGGCTAGAGTTTGGACTAATAATAGGGTTAGTGTTTGATTTAGGCTAAGGATTACTATTAGGACTAGGGTAAGCATTATGGATAGGGTTTGGCTTAGGATAAGGGATAGGGATACAGCTAGGCTTAGAGCTAGGATTAGGGTTAAGTTGAGATCTAGGGCTAGGGTTAGGGTTAAATCTAGTTTTAGGGCTCATATTAGGGCTAATTTTGTTTTTTTTTTTTTTTTGGTTAGGGCTAGGGTTAGGACTATAGCTAATGTAAGAACTCGGGTTATTATTAGGGTTAGTTTTAGGGTTATATTTTGGGCTAGGAATGGTGTTAGCATTTTCTTTATGGTTAGGGGATATATAGAGCTAAGGTTAGTGTTTGGATATGAGTCATTGTAAGGGTTAGTTTTAGTTCTAGGACACAAATTTGAGCTAGGGTTATGGCTAGTTGTATGGTTAGGGTTTGGTTTAGGTTAGGTTTAGGTTTAGGGTAATGGCTTGGTTTTGTTTTAGGGCTAGGGCTAGGGTTAGGGTTAGTTTTATGATTAGTGATAGTGTTCAGCTAGTGGTAGGGTGAGGTTTAGGCTTAAGGTTAGGGTTAGATTTAGAATTATGGTTTGATTTAAGGTTAGGGCTAAGGTTGGGGCTAGTGTTAGGGTTACGGTAATGGACAGGTTTAGAAATAAAGATAGGGCTAGGTTGAGAGTTAGAGGTATTCTTAGGGCTAGAGTTAGAAATTTGCTTAGGGTTCAGGCTAAATTAGGGCTAGATTAGCACTAGGTTTAGGTTTAGGGTTAGACATATGGTTAGGGCTAGAATTAGGGTTAATGTTTAGTGTTAGGGTTATGGTGAGTTTTAAGGGAAAGGGTGAGGTTATGGCTAGGTTCAGGGCTAGGGAGAGGGTTAAAATTAGGTATAGGAAAAGGGTGAGTGTTCAGGTTAGGATTAAGGCTAAGATTAGGGCTAGGATGAGGGCTAGGGTTTAAGTTAGGGTTAGAGCTAGGATTAGGGCTAGGGCTAATGTCAGGTCTAAGGTTATGGTTAGGAATAGTGTTAACTTTAGGTTTATTGCTAGGTCTAGTGGAAAGTTAGGTTTAGAGTAAAGGTCAGGTTTAGAGCTAGGTGTATTATTAAGGTTAGAATCCGGTTTAGGGTTTGGTTTAGGATAAGGTTTAGGGTTAGGCCTCAAATTAGCATTAGAGTTAGGGTTCTAACCTAAACTTATCCTTAACTCTAACCTGACATCTAAATGAATTACCTAAACCCTAATGATAACCATAGCCCTAACCCTAACACTAACCCTAGCACTAACCTTACCCTAGCACTAACCATAGATCTAACCCTGAACCGTTTCTGAAACCTAATCCTAACTCTAAACCTCGCCCTAACCCTGAACCTAACCCTAACTCAAGCCCTAATCCTAACCATAGCACTAGCCCTAACCCCTAGGTCTAACCCTATAAATTACCCTAATGATACCATAACGCTAATGCTAAATCTAGGCCTAACCCTAAACCTATCACAAACCAAAACCTATTACTCTAAACCTAAACTGAACCCTAATCCTAACCATATCCATTACTCTAACCCTAATTCTAACATTAATGCTAATTTGAGCCCTAAACCTAAGCCTTATTGTAACCCAAACCCAAGGCCTCACCATGACCCTAATAATATGACTAGCTTTAAACCTGACCTTTTCTCTAAATGCAACACTTAAAGTTGACCTAGCCATAAACCTAACCCTAAGACTCTCCCTAAACTGTAAACCTAGACCTGACATTAGCCATAACCCTAATTCTTGCACTAAAGCTAACACAAAACCTATCACTAATCCTAGTGTGAAACCCAGCCTTAATCAAAACCCAAACCATAATCCTAGCCCAAACCCTAAAGCTAATCATAAAACTAGCCCTAACCTTAACCATAGCACTAAAACAAAACTGAGCAACAGGCATAACACTAAACCTTAACTTAAACCAAACACTAGCACTACACCTAGAAGTAACCCTAGCCCTAATTCAAGACCGAATCCTAAACTTAAAAATAACCTGGAATCTGACTCATATCCTAACACTCATCCTAGCTCTGAACAGCACCCTAAACTTAAACCAAACCCTAACAGTAACCCTAGCCCTAAATTCGAGCCCTAACCATAACCGTAAAACTAACCCTGACCTGAGTCATATCCTAACACTATCTCTAGCTATAAATATCAATCTAACTTTAAACCTAACCCGAACACTGACCTACCCCTAACTTAACCCTAAAACTAACCCTAATTGTAACCCTAGTTCTTATATTTGTCATTGCCCTAACCCTAGCCTTAAACCTCACACAAAAACTAGCCCTAATCTGAGCCCTAAAACTAGCTTTAACCCTAACCATAACCCTAACCCTAGCCCTAAATCTATGTCTAACCCTATCCATTACCCTAAGCAAAACCCTAACCTTAATGGTAACCCTAGACTTATTCCTAATTCTTGGCTAAACAAATATTAACCCTATAAATAGTCCTAACCATGGATCTAATTCTAGCTCTAACCCTTACCAAAACCCTAAACCTAACCCTGACCATTATTCTGACCATCACACAAACCAGAGGTCTAAACCTGACCATAACCCTAAACCAAACACTAACACTAGCCCTACTGGTAACCTTATACGTAAACCTAACCCTACCATTATCCCTAGATCTAAACCTAATTCAAAATTTAGCCTTAAATTTAACTCTAGACCTAAAGACAAACCAAGCCTTAGCCCTCGCAATAACCCTTAACCTAACCCAAACACAACCTCTACTTCTAGACCTAAACCTAGTACTCATTCTGGCCATAACCCTAACCCAAACACTGTCCCTTTATGTAACACAAATCCAAGCTCTAAGTTTTATACTAACCCAAAATCTAGCCATAACCCTAACTCTAGGTCTAACATTACATATATCCCTAACGTTAGCCCCGAACCTCACACAAAACCTAGCTCTAAGCGTAACCCTAACCCTAACCCTAGACCTAACCCTAACCCTAACCTTTGCCTTAACCCTAACCCTAGCTCAAACACTAGCCCTTTCCAAAATATTAATCTAGACCTAACCCCAACCCTAATCCTAGTCCTAATTATAACCATAACCAAGGCCACAAACTAGTTCTACCTCTATCCATTACCCTAGACAAAACCCTAACCCTAATGATAAACCTAGCTCTAAACATAACCCAACCCTAAAACTTGATGTCACACTAACACTAACCATTGCCCTAGCCCTAAACATAGCTCAAACCCTAACACTTACCCTAAACCTAACATTAAAACTAACCCTAAGCTTAACCCTAACCCTAACCCTAGCCTTAATCCTAACCATAACCCTAGCCCTAAACCTATCTATTAACCTAAACATAAGCCTAATCTAAATGCTAACCCTAGGCCTAACTCTAAACCTATCTCTAACACTAAATCTATCCATTTCCTAAAACTAACCGGAACACTAAACTTAACCTTATTAATTACTCTAACCCAATCCCTAACCCTAATGCTAAATCAAGCCCTAAACCTAATCCATAACCTAAACCAAACCCTAAACCAGACACATACCCTAACAATACACCTAGCATTAAACCGGACCCTTTCCCGAAACCTAACCCTTACAATGGACCTAGCCATAAACCTAACCTTAACACTATCCCTAAGTGGAACTGTAACTGACATTATCCATAGACCTAATTCTCGCCCTAAATGTAACACAAACCCAAGCCCTCATCCTAGCCCTAAACCTAGCCTTTATCCTAACCTGAACCTAACCCTAGCCCAATCCCTAATTTCAACCCACGCCCTAGTTCTGAACCTAGGTATAACCACATCCCTTCCCCTAACACTAACCCTAACCCTAATCCAACACTAACACTAATGCTAACCCTCACCCTAACCCTAACCCTAGCTCTAATCCTAGCCCTAATTTAGTGCTAATTGTAACCCTAACTCTAACCCTACCCCTAAGACTAACTCTAACTCTTGCTCTAGACCTACTTCTAGTACTAACTCTGTTACCATAACCCTAACACTAACCTTAACCTAACCCCTAAACCTAGCCCAAGTCCTAACCCTAGATCTAACCATAAATCTAAATATAACCCTAACCTAAGCCTGAACCTCACCCTACCACTAGCCCTAACACTATTTCTAATCCTAAAACTAGTTCTAAACCTAGCTGTAGCTCTAAAACAAAACTGATCCCTAGCGCTAACCCTAACACTAACCTAACTGTAATCTCAGACCTGACATTAGACCTAGCCCTAATTCTTGCCCTAACCCTTGCCGCAGTCTGGCTGGGCACAAAATCACGAGCCACTCAAGCAGTAACAAACTTTATTTCTGAACTCCACCAGCACACTCCACATATGCTCCGGGGAAAAATGCTGAACCATGCCACGTGGCTCCTCCTGGGACCCACTACTCCAACAGGCAAATCCCTCCTCCGGAAATCCCTCCTACCGCACTTCCCCAACCAATGGGAACTCTCCGGGAGTCCTGCTAGAGCTCCAAAGTAACAGGCCGAGGCATACATCAGGGGTCTAATATCCAATTGAATGCAGATCTTAACATAATCATATCATCTCAATGGCTTGCTGGCATCACCTTTCAACCAAAAATGCCATGTGTCATTCCTATTTGACTATGGCTCTCAGCATCTCCCCCCTTTTGTTTAATTAAGAAACAAGCAATGTGGCTTAGGGACCGTGCCTGTTAGGTTGTCCAATACAACATATGGTCCTTACCCGTCATCGGATGGGCTGAACTCTAGGCGTCAGCCTCCTGTCTTAGGTTGGTACCACTGCAATTGGATCATACCCGTCACTGACTACCGGTCCAGCATACAGCCATACTTGTGGATAGGCCTATGCTCCAGTGGGGGGGGGGGGTGAGGTTCTTTGCCTCACCTCTGTTGGCCCCCAATTTTTAGACCATCACTAGCAGAAGGGAGGAGGATACAGAAATGCCACGACACCAAACCAAATAACGACTCCTTTGGAAAAATTGTACCACCGGTGACACCATCAGCAAAGATACTCCAGCACTACCACAATTCACTGTACCAACAGATAGTTCACAATGTATACAAGTGATACATAGTCCAGGCAAGTTCTGCAAGCAGTTCAAAGTGGAGGGATCTATCAATATGTCCATTTCCTCCCAAAGTAAATTGAATCCTTGATTGAGCATTACTTGTTGAGTCATTATTCATTGATGCATCAGTTTATACAGTGTACTGTGATAGCTATCGAAGAAGTTGTAGTTTGGTTTCATCTTTGTCTTCACCGGAACTTGGATGAAGATAGGAATTCTGGCAATTATGCAAAAAAAATTATGTAACATTCCAACAGGTACTAAGAAAACAATTTTCTGATCAATTTATATTATCCTGAACAGAATTATTAAATATAATGAAAAGGAAAGGTGAAAGTAAACAAACAGATCTGTTAAACTTCTTATTTGTTCACATATTAAAACAATCCTCAACAGCTGTATAGCCAATTTAAATTAAACCCTCCCCTTCTGCTTGTAGCAGATTATTTATGGTGTTTGTTTAAAAACCACAATGGTCGTTATTTAACTTAAACAAAAGGGGGGAAATGTTAGGGTCTGTAAAAAAGTCAAGATGGCGCCTGGCATTTTGCCAGAGGGAGTCGTTTGTGAAGTAACGCCAGCGAGCCATTAAGTGTGGAGATTCATTATTGGTTGACTGCTGTATCTAGTTTATGTTAATTAAGATAAGCTGTGTGGAATGTATATATACCCCTCCTGTCCTACAATAAACGGCTCCCACCCTGCTGTATCAATCTACACAAGTTGCTCGTCACCGCCTGGTTAGTTTGCTGCAGCCGGACTGTGGCAACCCTTACACAAAACATAACCCTACACCTACCCATAACTCTAGCCTTATTTCTAGAGTCATCCCTAACCCTAAAACTAACACTGACATTGACTCTTACCCTAACACTAACCCTATTTCAAATCATCACTCTAATCATAACCTAACCCTAACACTAGACCTAGCCCTAACCCTAACCCTAAAATTAGCCCTAATTGTAACCTTAGTTCTTATAAAAGCCATAGCCCTACCCTAACCCTAACCTAATCTAAAACCTAGCCCTACCCTAACCCTAACCTAATCTAAAACCTAGCCCTAACCCTAACCCTAACACTAGCTTTAACCCTAACCTAACTCTAAACCTAATCCTAAAACTAGCCCTAACTCTAGCTCTAATCCTATCTATTACCTTAACCCTAACCCTAACCCTAATACTAGTCCTAGGATAACTGTAACTCTATTCATAACCCTATTCATTACCATAAACCTAAATTGAACCCTAAACCTAACCATATCCATTGTCATAACCCTAAACACAATCCTAACCTAATTTGAGCCCTAACCCTAAACCTTAATCTAAACAAACCCTAACCATTACCCTTACCCTAATAATACCCCAATCTCCAAAAGTGAACCTAACCCTCAACCTAACCCTTACACTATACATAGCCATAAAACTAACCCTGAAACTATCCTTAACCATAAACCTAGACCTAACATTAGCCCTAGGCCTTATGTTAGCCCTTATGCTAAAAAAAAAATAAAGCCCTTATCCTGGCCCTAAACCTAGCCTTAATCTGAACCCTAACCCTGTCACTAGGCCTAATCCTACAGTGAAACTTCACCCTACACCTTAACCTAGGTATAATATTATAACGTACCCTAACCCTAATTCTAAACCTAGCTCTAAACCAAGGCCTAGTCCTAATACTAAACCTAGCTCTAATCCTACACCTAATTTAGCCCTAACCCTAAATCTAATCAAACCCCTAACCCTAAGACTAATTCTAAATCTTGCTCTAGCCCTAGGCCTAGTTCTAAAATTACCCCTTACCATGACCCAAAGCCTAGCCCTAACCCTAGTCCCAAACTTAGCCCTAGCCCTAAACCAAGATCTAACCCTCACTCTAAGTCTAAACCTAACCTAAAACCTAAAACCTAAACCTCAGCCTAACACTAGCCCTAATCCTAATGCTAATTTGAAAACTATCCCTCACCATAGCCATAGCATTCAAGCAAAACTGAGCTACAGCTCTAATTCTAAACCTTAACCTAAACCAAACGCTAACACTATGCCTAGCCCTTACCCTAGCCCTAATTTGAGTCCTAAACCTAACTGTACCACTAAGAATGACCCTGACTCTGATCCTAAAACTAACCGTAGATCTAAACATCAACCTAACCCTAAACCTAACCTGAACACTAAACCTAGCCCTAACCCTAATCCTAAAACTAGCCCTAATCATAATACCAGGTTTTACATTAGCAACAGTCCTAACCCTAACACCAAACTTAGCCTTAATCTGAACTCTAACCCTAGCTTTAACCCTAACACTAACCCTAGCTCTAACCCTATCCCTTACCCTATGCCAACCCTCACCTATGCTACCCTAGTCCTAACCCTAATCCTTAGCCTACCCCAAACCCTAACTCTATTACTAGTCCTATCCCTAGGCCTCATTATATCTCTAACCCTAACCCAAACCCTAAGTCTAGCCCTGACCTTTATTCTGACCCTAAAACTAACCCTAGTTCTAAGCCTGACCCTAACCCTAAACCAAACACTAACACTAGCCCTATGGGTAAAACACAATGACTAACAATACCCCCAGAACTAACCCTAGTAAAATTGTGCTCCTAACTGTAAATCCAATGCTAACCTGGACACTGACCATTATCCTAACACAGACACTAGCTCTAAACCTTATACTAAACCAAACCTTTCCTAACACTAGACCTATCCATAACCCTAACCTTAAAACTAGCCATAACCATAATCCTAGTTCTTACATTACCCATTCTCCTAACAATAGCCATAAACCTCCTCCCAAAACCTAGCCCTAAATGTAGCACTAAAACTACCTCTAAGCCTAATCCTAACCTTAGCCCTAGCCCTAACCCTCACACTTGCCTTGCCTAATATCATAGAAATTTGAAGAAAACTAGGGCCATGCTGGAGCTCTCTGAGCAGATGGAAGGCTCTGCTGTGTGCTTGCTCTTGGCTCAGTGGGAAGTCGGAAGTCTCGGCCATGCATGAGCTCTCTTCAAAGATGGAAGTCTCAGCTGCACATGTGCTCTCAGCTCAGACGTAATTCTCAGCCATGTGTGAGCTCTTGGTGCAGAGGGAAGTCTTGGCTGCTGTTTCGCTCTTGGCTCAGACAGAAGTCTCCGCTGTGCAGGTGCTCTTGGCGCAGAGGACAGGTAGCACAGAACACAGAGGCTTTGCTTGTGAGTCACCAGGCAAAGCTCTGGACATGGCCAAAGGTCACCCCAGAACCACCCACCTCACCAAACACCCTACACAGGTAACAGATGGAATGCAGCTTGGAAAACCTTACTCACCATCTGTCAGTGACCGTGGCTACCAGCTCAGTTCTGCGGCTGCTCAGGTACCAGGTTTCCAACTCCCCTACCTCCAGCTGTGATAACTCAAGATTTTTCTCACAAGTTTTTTTTTTTTTTTTTTTTTTTTTTTTTTTCCGGGGGGGGGGTGTAGCAATCAATGCAGAACAGCAAATGTACAGGTACCTGGTTTCCAACTCAGAGATTAAGAGTAGGGAGGCTCCATGTAGAAGCTCAAGCCCTCTCAAACTGGCTACCTCAACCACCCTTAGCACAGAGACTCAAGCTAGGAATAGACAACTCAACCTACTGGAAGAAAACAGAGTTCTGAGAGACTTTTCTATTCACGCTCTTTTCATCTATTCTCCTCTACCTTTCCCCCTCTGGCCCTCACAATCTCAACATATGTGAAACCAAGAACTTTGCATGAAATTGGACTTTAAGAACTGAATCACCAGAATTGTTTAATATAGAGGAATTGCATAGGCCCACCTCACCCCCTTTTATATTATTTTCATTCTCCCTTTCTTTCTTTCTTGTTTTTTTTCCTTCTTTTTTCTTCCTCTCTCTATCCCACTTTCAACCTCCCAAATTTTAGTCTTTATACATAGCGTAATTTTATGAATACTGATAATAAATTTGAATTTATACATTCTTCTATAAATTACCCTTGTCTATTCATTACAGTTCTCCTCCAATTTACTAAGATATATTATTCTCATACCCTCACTCCTTTCCACCTTAACATAGTATATTACCCCTGATCATCAGTTCTCTATACACCACCAGAAATGGTATGCCTTTTATGAAACTAATGACTATATTCTAAATAATAATTGAAGCCAACTTCTGTAGATATAGAATCTAAATATAAATGTATTTATAATGGTTCAGCTTAGGCTTCGGGTTATGGTTCGATTTAGATTTAGGATTTAATTTATGGTTAGTGCTAGGACTAAGGATAGTGCAAGGGTTAGGACTAGGTTTAGGGTTAGGGTTAGGGTTATGGTAAGGGATAGGTTTAGAACTAGTGATAGGCTAGTGTGAGAGTTAGAGTTAGTCATAGGGCTAGGACTAGGGTTATGTTTAGGGATAGTGTTAAATTAGGGCTAGGTTTAGTATTAGTTTGAGACCTCAGGTTAGGGTTATAGTTAGGGTTATATGTAGGGTAAGGGAGTGGATTATAGCTAAGTTTTGGGGTAGGGCGAGTGTTAGTATTAGGGTTAGGGCTAGGGTTAGGTTTAGGGTTATAATTAAGGCTAGTCTTAGGGCTAGAATGAAGGCTAGTGTTTGTGTTAGGGTTAGGGCTAGTATTAGGGCTAAGGCTAATGCCATGACTAGGGTTATAGTTAGGGATAGATTTAGTGTTAGATTTATGGCTTGGTCCAGTGTAAGGGTTAGGTTTAGGGTAAGGGTAAGGTTTAAAGCTAGGGTTATTATTAGTACCAGGTTCAAGTTTAGGGTTTGGTTTATGTTAGAGGTAAGGTTTAGGGCTTGAATTAGCATTTTGTTTAGGGTAAGGGTTAATGACAGAGTTAGGTTTAGGGTTTAGATGTGGTTTAGTGTAATGGATAGGGTTAAGGTTAGGCCTAATGTTTTGCATAAGGTTTAGGGTTATGATTCGGGTAATGGATAGGGTTAGACCTAAGATTATGGCTAGGGATATGTATAGGATTAGGGCTTTTTTTAGGTTAGGGTTAGATTTAAGTTTAGGGTTAATGCTAGATTTAGGACTCGGATTAAGGCTAGGTTTTGGGTTAGGTTAGGGATAGGGTTAAGGCTACGTGTAATGTACGAAGTAGGGCTATGATTAGCACTAGTTATAGGGTTAGCGTTAGTCCTAGGTCTAGTGTTAGGGTTAGGTTTATGGTTATGACAATATTTAGAGCTAGATTTAGTGTTAGGTTCAGAGTCAGTGTCCATATTACTTTTCAGGTTAGATTTAAGAATGGAATCAGAGATAAGTGTAGGTTTACTTGTAAGGGTAGGGTTTGGTTTAGTTTAAGGGTTAGGATTAGGGCTATGACTTGGTTTTGTTTTAGGGCTAGTGGTATGGTTAGGGCTAGTTTTAGGAATAGTTTTAGGGTTAGGGCTAGTGTTAGTGTGAGGTTTAGGCTTATGTTTAGTGTTAGATTTAGAGTTAGGTTTAGATCTAGGGTTTAAGCTAAGGTGAAAGATAGGGCTAGGGTTAGGGCTAAGTTTAGGGCTAGGTTTAGGGTGATGGTAAGGGATTGGTATAGAACTCGCTATAGGGCTAGGGCGAGAGTTAGAGTTAGTCTTAGGGCAAGGGTTAGTGTTAGGATTAGGCCTAGGATTAGGACTAGGTTTAATGTTAGGTTTAAGGTTACAGTTAGGTTTAGGGTAAGGGTTGGGATTACAGCTAGTTTTATGGCTAGCGTGAGAGTTATAATTAGGGTAAGTGTTAGGTTTATGATTAAGGTAAAGTTTACGTCTAGAATATGGGCTAAGTTTTGTGTTAGGTGTAGGAGTAGGATTAGAGCTAGGGCAAAGGTCAGGTCTAGGGTTACAGTTAGGGATAGTTTAGGGTTAGGTTTATAACTATGTCTATTTTAAGGGTTACATTTATGGTTAGTGTAAAGTTTAGCTAGGGTATTATTAGAGTTAGGGTCAGGTTTAGCGTTTTTGTTAGGTTAAGGTTTAAGTTTTGGGCTCAAATTAGCATTATTGTTAAGGATAGTGTAATGATAGGTTTAGGGTTCAGGTTAAGTGTAGGGTAATTTATAGGGTTAAGTTTAGGTATAGTTTTAGGTTTTGGCCTAAGGTTAGCATAAGGGTTAGGGTTATCATTAGAGTACTAGTTAGGTTAGAGCTAGGGTTAGGGCTAGGATTATGCTACAGATTAGGTCTAGTCTTAGGTTTAGGCTTAGGGTTAGGGCTATGGTTAGGATTTGGATTAGCTTTAGGATTAAAGGTAGGGTAGACCTTGGATTAGGGCTAGGTTTTGCAATAGGTTAGGGCTACAGCTAATGTAAGAACTTGTTATGATTCAGGCTAGTTTTAGGGTTAATGTTACTGCTAGGTATTGTTTTAGGGTTAGGTATAGCGTTGGGGTGGTGTTTAGAGCTAGGGTTACATTTAGTGTCAGGGTCAGTGTTCAGGTTAGTGTTATGATTAGAATTAAATCCAGAATTAGGTCTAGGGGAAGAGTTACTGTTTGGCTTAGGCTAAGGTTATTGTTAGGGCTATGTCTAGGTTTTTCATTAGGTCTAGGGTTCGAGTTATGGCTAGATTTATGATTAGGTTTAGGTCTAGTGCTAGTGTTATGGTTAGGTTTAGGCATAAGGTAACCGGACGGGTTACTATTAGGGTTCAGTTTAGGGTTAAGTTCAGGTTTAGATCTACAATTAGTTTTAGGGTCAGAATAAGGGTCAGCATTAGGGTTAGGATTTGGGTTATGGTTAGAGCTAGAATGAGTGCTAGTGTTAGGACTAGTAATAGGATTAATGTTTGTGTTAGGTTAAGGATTAGGGTTAGCATTAGGGTTAGGGTTTGGATTAGGGTAAGGGAAAGGATTAGAGCTAGTGTTGGGGCTTGGAATAGGGCAAGGGTTAGGTGAAAGCTAGGTTTAGGGCTCGGATTAGGGCTAGTTTTGTGTTAGGTCTAGGGTTAGGCAACGGCTTATATAAGAACTAGTGTTACAAATAGGGTGAATTTGGGGGTTATGGTTAGGGGTTAAACCTCTAGTGTTAGGATTAGGTTTAAGGTTAGGGTGATATTTAGAGTGAGTGTTAGTGTTAGTTTAATAATCAGGGTCAGAGTTAGTTTTAGAGTTAGGGTTAGGATTCCAAATAAGGCTAGGGTTACTGTAAGGGTTTGGTTTAATGTTAGGGTGGTGTTTAGAGCAAGAGTGTGGGTTAGGATATAAGTCAGAGTCAGGGTTAGTATTCAGGTTAAGGTTAGGACTCAAATTAGGGCTAGGGTTAGGTCTAGGTGTAGTATTAGGATTTGGTTTAAGTTAAGATTTAGTGTTAGGGCTATTACTCGGTTTTGTTTTACTGCTAGGGTTAGGGTTAGGGTTAGTTTTATGAGTCGTGTTAGGGTTAGTGCTAGTATTAATGTTAGGCTTAGGCTTAGGATTAGTGTTTGAGTTAGTGTTAAAGTTGGATCTAGGTAGGACTAGAAATAAGGATTACGCAAATGTTATTCCTAGATTTATGGCTATGTTTAGGGCTAGGGTTAGGGTTAAGTTAAGGGATATGGTTAGAACTAGGGATAGGGCTAGTGTGAGAGTTAGAGTTTGTCTTAGGTCTTTGGTTAGTGTTAGAATTATGGATAGGGTTAAATTAGGGCTATGATTAGGGCTAGGGTTACTGTTCAGTGTAGGTCTAGTGTTAAGGTTAGTGTTAGGATTAAGATTAGGGTAAGGGATGGTGTTTTAACTAGGTTTAGTGGGAGGGTGAGTGTTAGAATTAGGTTAAGGCTATGGTTAAGGATAGTGTTATGATTAGGCCTGGTTTAGGGCTAGGATGAGTGCTAGAGTTTGTTTTATGTTTAGGGCTAGGATGAGGGCTACAGCTAATATCAGGTCTTCGGTTATGGTTAAAGATAGTTTTAGAGTTAGGTTTATGGCTACATTTAGTGTAAGTGTTAGTTTTAGGGTTAGGGTCAGGTTTAGAGCTACAACTATTTTTACAGTCAGGCTCTGGATTAGGGTTTGGGATAGGTTAAGTTTTAAAGTTAGGACTCAAATTCGCATTAGGTTTAGTGCTATGTTAATGATACGGTGAAGTTTAGAGTCTAGGTTTGGGTTAGGGTAATGTTATGGGTTAGGATTAGGGATAGGTTTAGGTTTAGGACTAGGTTTAGTATTAGAGTTAGTATTCTGTTTATGCCAATGGAGAGGGTTAGAGCTAGGGTTAGGGCTAGGGTTATGTTTATGATTAGGGCTAGGGTTAGGGTTAGGATTAGGGTTAAAACTTGGGTTACGGCTCAGATTAGGTCTAGGTTTTGTGTTAACTTAGTGCTAGAGTTAGGGTTATGGCTAATGTAAGGACCAGCGTTATGTTTTGGGCTAAATTTGGGGTTAGAGTTAGGGCTATGTCTAGTTTTAGGTTTAGGTTTAGGATTAGGGTTATGTTTACAGCTAGGGTTAGTGTTATGGCCAGAGTCAGGGTCAGGGTTAGTTTTAGTGTTTGGATTAAAACTCAAATTAGGGCTAGGGTTAGGGTAATGGTTTGGTTTTGGTTAAGGTTTAGGGTTAGGGCTATTGTTCTGTTTAGTTCTAGAGCTAGGGCTAGGGTTAGGGCTAGTTTTAGGATTAGCATTAGGGTTAGGGCTAGTGTGAAAGTTAAAATTATTGATAGGGCTAAAATTAGATTTAGGGTTTCTGATAGGGTTAAATTAGGGCTAGGATTAGGGCTAGGATTAATGTTTAGTTAAGGCCTAGCGATAGGGATAGGGTTAGGTTTAAGTTTAGGATAACGAATGGTGTTATAGCTAGGTTTAGATGTAGGGTGAGAGTTAGAGTTAAGCTTAGGGCTAGCGTTGGTGTTAAGATTATGGTTAAGGCTAGGTTTAGGACTAGGATGAGGGATAGTGTTCATTTTAGATTCAGGGCAAGAATTAGTGCTAGGGCTAATATCAGGTTAGGGTTAGGATTAGGTTTATGTTTACCATAAAAGTTAGGTTTTGAGCTACGGTTAGGCTAGGTTTAGGGTTAAGTCTAGGGATAGGATTACGGTAGGTTTAGGGTCAGGGTGGTGTTTTGAAGTAGATGAGTGTTAGGATATAAGTCAGGTAAAGGGTTAATTTTAAGATTATGATTAGGACTTGAATTAGGGCTAGGGTTAGATCTAGGTGTAGTGCTAAGTTTTGGTTTAAGATAAGGTTTGTGTTAGGCCTGTTGCTCGGTCTTGTTTTAGTGCTATGATTCAGGTTAGCGCTAGTTTTATGATTAGTTTTAGGGTTAGGGCTAGGGTTATGGTTAGGTTTAGGATTAAGGCTAGATTTAAGGCTAGGATTAGGGCTAGGTTTTGTGTTAGGTTTAGGGTAACAATTAGGGCTAGGACTAATGTCAGGTCTAGGTTTATAGTTACTGGTATTTTTAGGATTACGTTTATGGCAAGGTCAAATTAAAGTGTTACTTTTAGGGAAAGGGTCAAATTAAGATGTGGGGTATTATTAGGGTCAGGGTCAGGCTTTGTTTTTGGGTTAAGTTTTAGTGTTAAGGCTCAAATTAGCATTAAGTTTAAAATTAGGGTTAGGATAATGGATAGTGTTAGGTTCGGTTTAAGGTAATGGATATGGTTAGGTTTTGTGATAGGTTTAGGCTTAAGCTTATGGTTAGCATTAAGGTTATAGTTATCGTTAGGGTAATTTATAGGTTTAGACCTAGGGTTAGTGCTAGGATAATGGTTAGGATTAGGGCTAGAGTTAGTGTTAGGGTCAGGGTTAGGGCGAGGGTTACACTTAGGATTAAGTTTAGTGTACGGTTTAGGGTTTGAGCTAGGAATTTTGCTGTGGCTAAGATTAATTTATGGTTTGGCCTAGGGTTATGGTCATGGTTAGTGTAACGGTTAGGGCTAGGGTTATCATTAGGGTTAGGGTAATAGGCTTAGATGTCAGGTTAAAGATAGTTTTAGGTTTAGGTTAGCATTAGGTTTAGGTTTAGTATTAGGATTAGCATTTGAGCATTCTTAGGTTTAGGGTTAGGGTTAGGTTAGTTCACTGTTAGTTCAAGGTTAGATTTACGTTTAGGGTTAGGTTAGGTTTAGCTTTTGGTCTAGTGTTATCATTAGGGTTAAGTTTAGTGTTAGAGTAATGGATAGGGTTCAAGCTAGGTTTAGGGCTTGGGTTAAGGTTAGGATTAGGGCTGGGTTTTGGTTTAGGGTTTGACCTTGGTTTAATGTTATGTTTAGATTAAGTGTAAGGGTTAGGGATTGAGATAGGTTTATGGCTAGGTTAAGGGATAGGTTTACAGTCTGGGCTAGTGTTGGTTTACAGTTAGGTTAAGGGCTAGGGTAGCATTACTTTTAGGGTTATTGTTAGTATAATGGATAGAATTAGAGCTAGGGTTTGGGCTATGGCTAGAGTTAGGATTAGGGCTAGAATTAGGGTGAGGTTCAGGGTTTGGGCTAGGGTTATTTTATGGTACGGTTTAGTGTTTGAGCTAGGGTTAGGGCTAGAACGAGGGTTAGGGTTAGGGTTAGGGCTACGTTTAGTTTTAGAGTTATGCTTCGGGTTAGGTTTAGGGCTGTAATTCGGGCTGGGTTTTGTGTGAGGTTAAGGGCTACAGTTAGCTATATGGGTAATGTAAGAGCTAGAGTAATGGTTATGGCTATATTTAGAGTTCATCTAGTGTTAGGGTTAGTTTTTGGCATGGAATAAGGTTTAGAGCTAGGGTTTTTGTTAGGGTAAATGTCAGGTTTCAGGTTAGGATTATGTTTAGGGCATGGTCCAGAATGAGGACTAGGGTTAGGTCTAGGGGTAGAGTTAGTGTTTGGTTTAACTTAAGGGTTATTGTTAGGGCTATTGCTAGGGTTATGGCTATATTTAGGATTAGGTTTAAGTCTAGTGCTAGTGTTATTGTTAGGTTTAGGTTTAGGTTTAATGGTAGGGTTAGTGTTAGTTTTCGGATAAGGGATAGGGTCAGGTTTGAACCTAGTTTTAGTGTTAGGGTCAGAATAAGGTTCAGGGTTAGAGTTAGGGTTTGGGTTAAGTTTAGAGCTAGAATGAGGTTTAGGATTAGGACTAGTAATAGAGTTAGGGTTTGGGGTAGGCCTAGAATTAGGGTTAGGACTAGGGTAGCAATAGGGTGAGGTTTGACTATGTGTAAAAAATAGTTAGAACTAAGATTAGGAATAGGGATAGGGTTAGGGTTAGGGCCAGTTTTAGGATTAGGGTTAAAACTAGGGTTAGGCCTTGGATTTGTTAGGGCTAGGTTTTGTGTTAGGTTTAGGACTATGGCTAATTTAAGAACTGGCATTACGAGTAGGGCTAGTTTTAGTGTTAGGTTTTGGGTGAGGTCTAGTGTGAGGAATAAGTTTAGAGATAGGGTGATGTGTAGAGCTGGGGTTAGTGTTAAGTTCAGAGTCAGGGTTGGTATTAGTTCTAGGATTAAGGTTAGGATTCGAATTAGGGCTATGTTTAGGGCTAGCTGTAGTGTTAGGATTTGCTTTAGGTTAAGGGTTAGGTTCAGTGGAATGGCACGGGTTTTGCTTGAGAGGTAGGGCTTGGTTTGGGGCTAGTTTTCAAATTAGCGTTAGGTTTACAGCTAGTATTAGGGTGTGGTTTAGGCTTAGGGTTAGGGTTATATTTAGAGTTAGGTATAGTTCTAAGTTTAGGGCTACAGCGAAGGGTATGGTTAGGGTTAGGGCTAGGATTTGAGTTATTATATGGGATAGGGTTAAAAATAGGTAAAGGGCTAGGGCGAGAGTTAGAGTTACTGTAAGGATTATATTTAGGGTTAGAATTAGGGCTTAATTAGAGCTATAATTGAGCTATGGTGACTATTATGACTCAGCCTAGGTTTGTGGTTATGGTTATGTTATGTATATGGTTAGGTATAATGTAATAGCTAGCTTAGAACTAGGGCGAGGGTTAAAATTAGATCTAGGTCTATGGTTAGGGTTAGGTTTAGAATTAAGTCTAAGGTTAGGGCTAGGATTAGGGCTAGAATTTGTTTTAGGATTAGACCTTCATTATGGCTATGGCTAATGTTAAGTCTAGGGTTAGGGTTAGAGATAGTTTTAGGGTTAAGATCATTAGGGTTAGGATTAAGTTAATGGATATGATTACGTTTAGAGTTCAGGTTAGTTTTAGGGCAATGTATAAGTTTAGGGTTAGAAATAGGTTTAGGGTTATCCTAGGGTTAGCACTAGGGTTAGGATTAGGATTGGGGTAATGAATAGGGTTACAGCTGGGGTTAGGTCTAGGTTTATGGTTAAGATTAAGGCTAGGTTTAGGGTTAGGCTTGGGGTTATGTAAGGGGTTAGTGTTAGGGTTAGGGTTAGGTTTAGGGTAAGGGTAAGGGCTAGAATTAGGATTATATTTAGGGTTAAATGTAGTGTTATGGGTCCGATTACAAATAGGTTTTGAGTTAGGTTAGGGTAAGGTTTAGAACTACAGCCAGTATAAGAACTAGGGTTATGATTAGAACTCGTTTTAGGGTTAGGGTTAGGGCTAGGTATAGGGTGATGTTTAGGTTTAGGTTTTGAGTGATGTTTAGAGCTTGGGTTAGTGTTAGGGTCAGAGTCAGGGTCAGAGTTTGTTTTGGGCTTAGGGATAGGACTTGAATTAGAGATAGGTTTAGCTGTAGGCTTAGGGTTTGGTTTATGTTAAAGGTTAGGGTTAGGGCTATGGCTAGGTTGTTTTTTAGGGCTAGGGCTAGATTAGGGCTAGTTTTAAGACTAGGATTAGTGTTATAACTAGTGTTGGTGAGAGGTTTAGCTTAGGGTTAGGGTTAGATTTAGAGTTGGGGTTTGATATAGGATTAGGGCTAGAGCTAGGGTTAGGGCTAATGCAAAGGCAAGTGATAGGATTATTGTAAGGGATAGGGTTAGAACTAGAAATAGGCCTAGCTCGAGAGTTAGAGTTAGCCTTAGGGCTAGGGTTAGGTTGGGTTTAGGGCTAAATTAGGGCTATAATTAGGTCTAGTGTTTGTATTAGGGTTAGGCCTAGTTTAGGCTTAGGTTTAGGTTTAGGATTAGGGTTAGGATTAGGAGAAGGGATGGGATTAAAGCTAGTTTTAGGTCTAGGTCAAATGATAGAATTTCGGTTAGGACTAGGGTTATGGATTGATTTAGTAATAAGCCTAGGTTTAGGGCTAGGATGAGGGCTAGGGTTTGTTTTAGGGTTATGGCAAGAAATATGTCTAGGGCTAGTGTCAGGTATAGGCTTACATTAGGCATAGATTGAGGGTTAGATTTATGGCTAGGTCTAGTGTAAGGGTTCGGGTTAGGGTAAAGGTCAGGTTTAGAGCTAGGGTTATTATTAGGGTTAGAATTAGGTTTCAGGTTTGCTTTAGGTTAGGGTTAAGTTTAGACTTGAATTAGCATTAGGGTTTGGTTAGGGTAATGATAGGTTTGTGTTTAGGGTTCATGTTAGGTGTAGGGTAATTGATAGTGTTAGAGTTAGCTAATGGGATAGAGTTAGGCCTAGGGTTATCCTTAGGGTTATGGTTGTGCTTAGGGTAAGGGCTAGGGTTAGGGCTAGGGTTATGGTTATTATTAGCGCTAGAGTTAGGTTTAGGCCTAGGGTGAGGTTTAGGTTTAGGGTATGGCTTAGAGTTAGAGCTATGGTTATCAGTAGAGCAAGGGTTACGTTTAGGGTTAGGTCTAGGTTATAGTTAGGGTTAGGTTAAAGGTTAA
Organism: Marmota flaviventris; assembly: GCF_047511675.1. Classification (NCBI taxonomy): domain Eukaryota; kingdom Metazoa; phylum Chordata; class Mammalia; order Rodentia; family Sciuridae; genus Marmota; species Marmota flaviventris. The sequence goes on from NC_092508.1 coordinate 113,738,964, forward strand.
TGTTAAGATTAGGGCTAGGTTTATCATTAGGTTTAGGGTATTGGATAGGGTTTAAAGTTGTGTTAGGGTTAGGGTTAGGCTTAAGGTTATGTTTAGGGATAGGTTTAGTGTTAGGTTTAGGGTAATGGTTAGGGTTTGAGCAAGGGTCAGCTCTATGGCAAGGGTTAGGTTTCTGGTTATGTCTAGGGTTAGTGTTAGGTTAGATTTAGGGTAAGGGCTAGGGTTATCATCAGGGTTAGGGTTAGGGTTAGGGTAATGGGTAGGGAAGAGCTAGGATTAGGGATAGGGTTAAGGTTAGTATTAGGGCTACGGTTTAGGTTAGGTTTAGGTTTAGGCCATGGATTAGTGTTAGGGCTAGTTTAAGTTTAAGGGTTAGGGATTGAGCTAGGGTTTGGATTAGGATGAGATTTAGGGTTAAAGTCAGTGTGAGGATTATGGCTAGGTTTAGCATTAGGGTTAGGGTTAGGGTAGGGTAATGTATTGAGGTAGAGGTAGGTTTTGGCCTATGGTGATGGCTAGTCTCAGGGTTAGTAATATGGTTACGTCTAGTGTTAGGGTTATGTGTTTTGTTAGGATAAGGTTTAGAGCTATGGTTTGTGTTAGGGTGATGGTCAGTGTTTTGTTTAGGGTTAGGTTTATTGTTAGGGCCAGCATTAGGACTACGGTTTGGTCTAGGGGTATGGTTAGTGTTTGGGTTAGGTTAAGGGTTATTATGAGGGCTAGGACGAAGTTTTTGTTTAGGGCTAGGCCTAGAATTATCACTAGATAATAGATTAAGTGTAGGTCTAGGTCTAGTGTTAGTGTAAGGTTTAGTTATAGGGATACATGTAGTGCCAATGTTAGGGGTCGGTTTAGGGTTAGCGTCAGGTTTAGACCTATGGTTAGTGTTAGGGTCAGATAAGGGTCAGGGTTAGTGTTAGGGTTTGGGATAGTGATACAGCTAGATTGAGGATTAGGGTTAGGACTAGTAATAAAGTTAGGTTTTGGGTTCGACTAAGAATTAAATTTAGGACAAGGGTAGCTTTAGGGTTATAGTTTGGCTTAGGGTAAGGTATATGGTTAGCACTACTGTTAAGACTAGGGTTAGGGCCTGGGGATGTGGCTCAAGCGGTAGCACACTCGCCTGGCATGCGTGCGGCCCAAGTTCGATCCTCAGCACCACATACAAAGATGTTGTGTCCGCCAATAACTAAAAAATAAATATTAAAATATTCTCTCTCTCTCTCTCTCTCTCTCTCTCTCTCTCTCTCTCTCTCTCTCTTAAAAAAAGACTAGGGTTAGGGTTAAAGTTATGGCTAGGGTTAGATTTAGGATTAGGGTTAAAGCTAGGGTTAGAGCTTGGATTAGGTCTAGGCTAGGTTTTGTGTTAGCTTTTGGGCTATGGCTAATGTGAGAACTAGGGTTACAATTAGGGCTACTTTTAGGGTTAGTGTGCCGCGTCCGGCTAATGGAGCCGAGTCCGGCGAGGGACGTCGGGGTTGAAAATACACAGGACACCAAGGTTCTTCATCCAGGAGGGAGCATGTGCGCGCTTTATTGCCAGATTTGTTCCCCTTATATATCTTTTTAACAGCTGCAGGAAATTACTCAAAAGTGAGGAGGGGAGAGTAATAACTGCGTCCTTGGGTTACCGTCACGTCACCGTCCCCTATCAGGAGGCTCGAACAGGTCAAGATGTTCCCGAGACACATATGTGCGAGGCGGATAAACAGGGAACCGCAAGCCTGCGTCATGGCCTTGTGAGCTGGCCACGTTGACATGCATAACAAATAACTGGGGGTTGAGTCCCCAGGGGCCAGGGCGGGCCTACTATCAGCATTAGTGTTACGTTTAGGTTTAGTGTTTGGTTAGGCTTAGGGTTAAGGTTATGTTTAGGGTAATGGATAGGTTAGGGTTAGCAAATGTGTTAGGGTTAGGCCAAGGGTTAGCATTAGGGTTAGGATTAGGGTTAGGGTTAGTGTAATGGATACGGTTAGAGCTAGAGTTAGGGCTAGGGTTATGGTTAGTGTTAGTGTTTGGGTTAGTGTTAGGTTTTGCGATAGTGCAAGGATTAAATTTAGGGTTAGGTTTGGGGTAAGGGATAGGACTTGGTTTAGGTTTATAGTTAGGGTTAAAGCTAGGGTTGGGGCTCACATTAGGGCTAAATTTTGGGTAACATTAGTGCTAGTATTAGGGATACAGCTAATGTTAGAACTAGAATTATGATTAGGCGTAATTTTAGGGTTACGGTTAGGGCTAAGCCTAGTTTAATGGTTAGGTTTAAGTTCACAGTGGTATTTTGAGCTAGCGTTAGTGTTAGGTTCAGAGTCAGGGTCAGGGTTAGTTTTAGGGTTGGGGATAGGATTCAAATTAGGGTAGGCTTAGGGCTAGATGGAGGGTTAGGTTTTGGTTTAGGTTAAGGGTTAGGGTTAGTGTTATGGCTTCTTATGTTTTAGGGCTAAGGATAAAGTTAAGGGTAATTTTACAATTAATCTTAGTGTTACTGTTAGTGATAGGGTGAGTTTAGGCTTAGTGGTACATATAGAGTTATGGTTATTTCTAAGGTTAGGGCTACGACTAGGGTTAGGGCTAAGGTTAGGTCTAGTGTTTGGGTTACAGTAAGTGATAGGGTTAGAACTAGGAGTAGAGCTAAGGCAATAGTTAGAGTTAGTCTTAAGGCTAGGGTTAGTGTTAAGTTTAGGGCTAAATTAGTGCTAGGAATATGTCTAGGATTGGTTCTAAGGTTAGGCCTAGTGTTAGGGCTATGATTAATATTAGGTTTAGGCTTAGGGATTGGGAAGATTAGATTAGGGTTAGGTTTAGGGGAAGGGATGGGGTTATAGCTAGGTGTAGGGCTAGGGCGATGATTAGAATTATGTTAAGGTCTTTTGTTAGGTTTGTGTTACAATTAAGGGTAGATTTTGGGTTAGGATGAGGGCTAGGGTTTATGTTAGCGTTAGGGCAAGTTTATCGATTGGGATAATGTCAGGTTTAGGGTTACAGCTAGGGATAGTTATAGGGTTCGATTCATGGCTAGGTCTAATGTTAGGTTTAAGGTAAGGGCCAGGTAAAAAGTAAGGTGCATTTTTAGGGTAAGTTTCAGGTTTTGGGTTTGTGTTAGGTTAATTATTAAGGTTAGGGCTCAAATTAGCATTAGGGTTAGAATTAGGGTTAGGTTTATGGATAGGTTTAGATTTAGGATTCAGGATAAGATTAGGGTAATTGGTAGGGTTAGGGTTAGGGATAGGGTTAGGGTTAGGGATATACATTGGTTTTGTTTTAGGGCTAGGGCTATGGTTATGGCTAGATTATGGATTAGCATCAGGGTAAGGGCTAGTGTTAGGTTGAGGTTTAGGCTTAGGGTGAGGGATACATTTAGAGTTAGTGTTAGATCTAGGGTTAGGGTAGGGCTAGGGCTCGGGTTAGGGTGAGGGTTAGGTTATGGTAATGAATATGGTTAGAACTAGGGATTCGGTAGGGTGAGAATTAGAGTTAATCATGGTAGTAGTCTTAGGGTTAGGTTTAGGTTTAGGGCTAAATTAGGGCTAGGATTAGAGCTAGGGTTAGGACAAGGGTTAGGGCTAAATTGGGCTAGGATTAGGACTAGGGTTAGTGTTAGAGTTAGGGCTAGGATTAGGGCTAGAGTTAGGGTTAGTTTTAGAACTAAATTAGGGTTTAGGATTAGGGTAGTGTTAGTGTTGGGGTCAGGCTACATTAGGGCTAGTATTAAGGCTAGGGTTAGTGTTAGGGTTAGACTAAGGGGTTGGGCAAGAGTTAGGGTTAGCATTGGTGTTAAGGTAAAGTTTAGGGAATGGGTGGGGTTATAGCTAGCTTTAGGTATAAGGTGAGCTTTAGAATTAGGATTAGGCCTAGGGTTATGTTTCAGTTTAGGATTAAGTCTAGGTTTATTGCTAGGTTAAGGTCTAGGGTTTCTGTTAGGGTTATGGCTAGGACCAGGTCTAGGGCTAATAACAGGTCTAGGGTTAATATTAAAAATAGTTTTAGGGTTAGGTTATGATTAGGTCTATTGTAAGAGTTAGGTTTAGGATAAAGTTCATCTTTAGGGCTAGGATTATTATTAGGGTCAGGAACAGTGTCAGAATTAGCATTTGGATTAGCTAAAGGTTTAGATTTAAGGCTCAAAATAGCATTAGGGTTAGGTTTAGGATTAGGGTAATGGATAAGGTTTAGTTTAGGTTTCAGTAAAGGTTTAGGGTAATGGATGAGTTAGGTTTAGCAATCGGGTTAGGGTTACCATTAGTGTTAGGGTTATGTTTAGTGTAATGGAAAGGTGTAGAGCTAGGGTTAGGGCTAGGTTATGGTTTGGATCAACTCTAGGATTAGGGCTAGGTTTAGAAGTAGAATTAGGGTGTGATTTAGGGTAAGTTTTAGGGTTAGGGTAAGTGTTAAGTTTAGGTCTAGGGTTCTAGTTAAGTTAGGGTAAGGGTTAGTGTTTTAACTAGAATTAGGGCTAGGGTGAGGGTTAGGTTTAGGTTTAGGTCTAGGTTTACATTTAAGATTAGAGTTAGGTTTAGTGTTTAGGGATGGAGTTTTAATTAGGGTTAGGGTAATGGATATGTTTAGAGCTAAATTTCAGACTAGGTTTAATGTTAGGATTACAGCTAGGGTTAGGTTTAGGGTTTAGATAGATCTAGCGTTATGTTTAGTGGAAAGGTTAGGGTTAGATCTAAGTCAAGGCATAAGTTAGGGCTAGGTTTAGAGCTAGGGTTAGGGTTAGGGTTATGCTCAGAGCTAAGTTTAGGCCTAGGTATAGACCTAGGTTTTATGTTATGTTTCGGGCTAGAATTAGGGCTATAGTTAATGTAAACACTAGGGTTATGTTTAGGGCTAATTTTAGGGTTAGGGTTATGTCTAGGTCTAGTGTTATGTCTAGGTTGTGAGTTAGTGTCATGTTTAAAGCTAGGCTCAGTGTTATAATTAGGGTCAGTTTTTGGGATAGGGTTAGGGTTAGCATTAGAGCCAGAATTAGGACTAGATTTAGGTGTAGGTGTAGGGTAAGTGTTCGGTTTAGTTTAAGGGTTATTGTTAGTGCTAGTGTTAGGTTTTTGCTTAGGATTAGGTCTAGATTTATAACTATATTTAGGATTAACTTTGGATCTACGTCTAGTGTTAGGCTTACATATAGTTATAGGGTTACCAGTAAGGCTAGTGTTAAGGTTTGGTTTAGGGTTAGGGTCAGGTTTAGACCTAGGGTTACTGTTAGGGTCAGATGAGGATCAGGGATAGGTTTAGAGGTAGAATGAGGGCTAGGGTTAAGACTAGTATTATGATTAGCGTTTAAGTTAGGCTAAGGATTAGAATTAAGATTAGGGTTAGCATTTGGGATAGGGTTTGGCTTAGTTTAAGGAATAAGGTTAGGGCTAGGGTTAAGATTAGGGTTAGGCCTAGTATTATGGTTAAAGCTAAGGTTAGGGCTTGGATTAGGTGTAGAATTTGTGTTAGGGTTAGGGCTACGGTTAGGACAATGACTAATGTATGAACTAGGGTTATGATTAAGGCTAGTTTCAGGGTTTGGTTAAGACTAGGTACAGTGTTAATGTTAATTTTAGGTTACGGTGTTCTTTAGAGCTAGAATTAGGGTTCGGGTCAGGGCTAGTTTTAGAGTTAATTTTAGGGTTAGTTGTAGGGTTAGGGTTTGATTTAGGTTAAGGGTTGCTTTTGGTTTATGGCTAGGGCTATGTTAGGGCATATTTTAGGATTAGCATTATGGTTAGGGGTAGTGTTCATGTTTGGTTTAGGCTTATTTCAGAGTTATTTAGAGTTAGGTTTAGATTTAGAGTTAAGCTTAGATCTAGGATAAGGATTAAGGCTAAGGATAGAACAAGGGCTAGGGCTAGGGCAAGAGTTCGAGTTAGTCTTATGGCTATGTTTAGGGTTAGGCTAGGATTAAATAAAGGCTAGGATTAGCACTAGGCTTTGTGTTAGGCCTAGGTTTAGGGTGAGGGTTACGGTTAGTTTTAGGTTTATGGTTAGTTTTGGGGTATACGATGAGGTTATATGTAGATTTAGTGCTAGGATGAAGAATAGAACTAGGGTTAGGGCTCGGGTTATGGTTCAGTCTAGGATTAAGCCTAGGTTTAGTGCTAGGATTATGGCTAGAGCTAATTTCAGGTCTAGTGTTATGGTTAAAAATAGTTTTAGGTTTAGGTTTATGGCTACGTCTAGTGTAAGGGTTAGGTTTAGGTTTAGGTTCAGGGTTAGGTTCAGGTTTAGAGCTAAGGGTACTCTTAGGGTCAGGGTCATGATTAGTGTTTTGGATAGGTTAAGGTTTAATGTTAGGGCTCGAATTAGCATTAGAGTTAGGATTAGAGTAAAGATAGTGTTAGGTTTAGGTTTCAGGATAGGTTTAGTGTAATGGATAGGGTTAGAATTAGTGATACAGTTAGGTTTAGGACCAGGTTTAGCATTCGGGACAGGGTTATGGTTAGGATAATGGATATTGTTAGAGATAGGGGTACAGCTAGGGTTATTTTTTACAATTATAGATAGGGTTAGGCTTAGGGTTAGGGGTAAATCTAGGGTTACAGCTAGGGTTATAGTTATGGTTAGTGATAGGAATAGGTTTAGGGGTAAATCTAGGGATAGTGCTCGGAATAAGGCTAGGTTTGGGGTTAAATTAAGGCTAGGTTTAGTGTAGTGGCTAATGTAAATACCTCGGTTGTGATTAGGGCTAATTTTAGGGTTAGGGTTAGGGCTAGGTCTATTGTTATGTTTAGGCATAGGGTAAGGGTGATGTTTAGAGCTAGGGTTAGTGTTAAGGTCAGAGTCAGGTTCAGAGTTAGTTTTAGGGTTTGGCTTAGAACTCGAATTATGGATAGAGTTATGGCTAAGTGTAGGATTAGGGCTTAGTTTTTATTAAGGGTTAGGGTTAGGTCTATGGCTTGGTTTTGTTTTAGGGCTAGGGTTAGATCTAGTTTTAGGATTAGCCTTGGGGTTAGGGCTAGTGTTAGGTTTAGTTAGGCTAAGGTTTATGGTTAGATTTAGAGTTAGGGTTAGATCTAGGGTTGCTGCTAGGACTATGAATAGGGCGAGTATTAGACCTATGGTTTGGGCTAGGATTACGGTTCCAGTAAAGTATAGGGTTTAGAAATAGTGTTAGGACTAAGGTGATAGTTAGAGTTAGTCTTTGGGCTAGGGTTAGGGTTAAGGTTATGGATAGGGCTAAATTAGATCTAAGATTAGGGCTAGGGGTATTGTTAGAGTTAGGCCTAGTGTTATGGTTAGGATTATAATTAAGGCTATGTTTAGGGCTAGGATAAGGGCTAGGTTTTGTGTTAGGGTTAGAACTAGTATCATGACTAGGGCTAATATCAGGCCTAGGTTTATGCTTAGGGATAGTTTTGGGGTTAGTTTTATGGCTAAGTCTAGTATAAGGGTTAGGTATAGGGTAAGAGTGAGGTTTAGAGCTAGGGGAATTATTAGGGTCAGTGTTAGTGTTATGGTTAGCTTTAGGTTTGAGTTTAGGGTTAGGGCTCGAATTATCATTAGAGTTAGGGTTAGGGTAATGATTGTATTAGGTCTAGGGTTCAGGGTAGGTATAAGATAATTGATAAGTTTGTGGATAGTGATATGTTTAGGGTTAGGCTTAGGGTTAACATTAGGGTAAGGATTATGTTTAGGTTAATGATACAGCTAGACTTAAGTTTAGGGCAAGTTTTATGGTTAGAATTAGGTCTTGATTTAGGGTTAGGGTGAGGGTTAGAACTAGGGTTAGGTTAAGGTTATGTTTAGTGTAAGGGTTAGGTTCTGAGCTATAGTTAGTGCTAGGCTCAGTGTTAGATTCAGGATTAGGTCTAGGGATAGGACTACAGTAGGTTTTGGTTTAGGGTTATGGTTAGGATTGGACCTAAGATTAATGGTGAGGTCAGTAGAAGGGTCAGGGTTAGTGTTAGTGTTTTGGATAGGGTTAGATCTAGAATGAGTGCAAGGGTAAGGGCTATTAATAAGGTTAGTGTTTTGGTTAGCCTAAGGATAAGGGATAGTTCTAGGGTTACCCTTAGGTTTAATGTTTTGCTTAGGTAAGGGATTGGTTTAGAGCTAGTTTATGGTTAAATTTAGAGTTAAAGCTGGGTGTAGGACTCGGATTAGGTGTAGGTTTTGTGTTAGGGTTAGGGCTATGGGTAGGACAATGGCTAATGTAAGAACTAGGGTTACCATTAGGGTTAGTTTTATTGTTAGGTTATGGGTTAGGTTTAGTGTTAGGGTTATGTTTAAGGTTAGTGTGATATTTTTAGCTAGGGTTCATGTTAGAATAGGAATCGGGGTCAGGCTTAGTTTTAGGGTTAGAGTTAGAACTCAAATTAGGGCTAGGGTTACTGTTAGGGTTCAGTTTAAGGTGAGGGTGGTGTTTAGAGCTAGGGTGAGTGTTAGGATATGAGTCAGCATCAGGGTTGGTTTTAGGGTTTGGGTTAGGATTCAAACTAGGGCTAGGGTTAGGTCTAGTTGTAGTGTTATAGTTTGGTTTAAGAAAAGGTTTAGAGTTAGGGTGTTTTGATTTAGTCCTATGGTTATGGTTAGGGCTAGTGTTAGTGTTAGGCTTAGGCTTAGTGTTAGGGTTAAATTTGGAATTAGGGTTAGACCTAGGGTGAAGGCTAGAACTAAGGATAGGGCAAGGGTTATGGCTAGGTTTAGGGTTATGGTAAGGGATAGGGTTAGAACTAGGGATAGAGCTAGGGCGAGAGTTATTCTTGGGACCAGGATTTGGGTTAGGGTTAGGGTTATACATAGGGCTAAATTAGGGCTAGTATTAGGGGTATGTTTAGTGTTTAGTTTAATCCTAGATTTAGGGTTAGTGTTAGAGTTAGGGTTAGAATTTAGTGTTAGAGTTTAGAGTTTAGGTTTAGCTTTCGGGCAGTGTTTTTTGTAATGGATGGCTTTACCGCTAGGTTTAGAAATAGGGTGAGGGTTATAATTATGGTTAGGCTGTGGTTATGGTAAGGCTTATGATTAAGCCTAGGTTTAGGACTAGGGTGAGGGCCAGGGATTTTTTTTTTTTTTTTTTAGGGTTAGGGCTAGGATTAGTGTGAGGGCTAATTTCAGGTCCAGAATTATGGTTAAAGATAGTTTAGATAAGGATTATGGGTATGTCTAGTGTAATGGTTAAGTTTAGGTTTAGCATCACGTTTAGAGGTAGGGGTATTATTAGGGTCAAGTTCTGGGTTAGGGTTGGGATATGTTAAGGTTTAAACTTAGGGCTTGAATTAGCATTAGGGTTAGGGTTATTGTTATGGTAATGGATAGAGTTAGAAATCAGTTTAGGGCTCAGGTTATGGTTAAGTTTAGGGCTAGGTTTTGGGTTAAGTTAGTGCTAGGGTTAGGTTTAGGGCTAAGGTAAGTACTAGGGTTATGCTTATGGCTAATTTTAGTGTTTTAGGGCTAGGTTTACTGGTTTACAGTTAGGTTTAGGTTTATGTTTAGGGTGATGTTTAGACCTCGGGCTAGTGTTATGGTCAGAGTAAGGGTCAGGGCTACTTTTAGGGTGTGGCTTAAAACTCGAATTAGGGCTGGGTTTAGGGCTAGGTGTAGGGTTAGGGGTTGGTTTTGGTTAAGGGTTGTGGTTTGAGCTTTGGCTTGGTTTGGTTTTAGGGCTAGGATTAGGGTTAATGAAATTTTTAGGATTAGTGTTAGGGTTAGGGCTAGTCTTAGATTTAGGCTTAGGCTTCGGTTTAGGGTTAAATTTAGAGTTAGGTTTTTATCTAAGTTTAGTGCTAGGGCTAAGGATATGGAAAGGGTTAGGACTTGAATTTGGGATAGGGTTAGGTTTATGGGAAGGGATAGGATTAGAATGTGTGATAGGGCCAGTGTAAGAGTTAGAGTTATTCTTAGGGCTAGGGTTAGAGTAAGGTTTAGGGATATGGGTAAATTATGGCTAGGGTTAAGGTTAGGGATAAGGTTAAAGCTAGTTTTAGAATTAGCATCAGGGTTTGGGCAATTTTTGGCTTAGGCATCGAGTTAGGGTTAGATTTAAAGTTAGGTTTCGATCTAGTGTTAAAGCTAGGGCTAAGGATAGGGCAGTTGTGATGAAAAGGGTGAGGTTTAGATTTAGGCTTACAATTAGGGTAAGGGATGTGATTTTGGCTAGGTTTAGGGCTATGGCTAGGGTTAGGGCTAGAATTAGGGTTAAGGTTATGATTAAGGCTAGGTTTATGGCTAGAATGAGGTTTAGGGTTTGTGTTATGGTTAGATATAATATTATGGCTAGGGCTAATGTCAGGTCTAGGGTTATAGTTAGGGCTAGATTTAGTGTTAGGTTTATGTCTTCGTCCAGTGTAAGGATTAGGTTTAGGTTAAGATTCAGATTTATATCTAGGGTTATATTTAGGGTCAGGGTCAGGTTTAGGTTTTGGGTTAGGTTAGGGTTTTGGTTTAGCGTAATGGCAGCATTAGTTTTAGGATTTAGATTTGGTTTAGTGTAATGGATAGGGTTAGGGTTAGACATAGGGATAGCTTATGAGTTAGGGTTATTGTTAGTGTAATGGATAGGTTTAGACCTAAGGTAAGGGCTATGGTTATGTATAGGATTAGGGCTAGTTTTGGGTTAGGCTTAGGTTTAAGTTTAGGGTTAAGGCTAGGTTTACTACTCGGTTTAAAGATAGGTTTTGGGTTAAGTTTAGGGCTAGGGTAAAGGCTATGGCTAATGTATGAAGTAGGATTATGATTAGCGCTAGTTATAGTGTTAGGGTTAGGGCTATGTCTAGTGTTAGATTGAGGTTTACAGTGATGATGGTGTTTAGAGCCAGGGTTAGTGTTAGAGTAAGGGTCAGGGTTAGTTTTCAGGTTAGGGTTAGGACTAGAGTTAGGATATGTTTAGGGCTAGGTGTAGGTTTAGGGTTTGGTTTAGGATAAGGGTTTGGGTTACGTCAATGGCTCGGTTTTGTTTTAGTTGTAGGGCTAGTGTTAGGGCTTATTTTAGGATTAGCATTAGCATTAGGGATAGTTTTAGGTTTGGGTTTAGGTTTAGGCTTAGGGTTAGGGTTAGATTTAGAGTTATGGTGAGATCTAAGGTTATGGCCAGGGCCATGAATAGGGCTAGGGTTAGACCAAGGTTTAGGGCTAGGATTAGGGTTCTAGTAAGGGATAGGGTTGGAACTAGGGTTAGGTGAGAGTTAGAGTTAGAATTAGTCTTTGGGCTAGGATTAGGGTTAGGGTTAGGGATAGGGATAAATTAGGGCTAAGATTAGGGCTAGGGTTAGTGTTAGGTTTAGGCCTAGGGTTTGGGTTAGGGATAAAATTAGGCTATGCATAGGGCTAGGATAAGGGATAGGGTTTGTGTTAGAGTAAGGGCTAGGATTATGGCTAGGGTTAATATCACATCTAGGGTTAAGGTTTGGAATAGTTTTAGGGTTAGTTTTATGGCTAGGTCTAGTGTAAGTGTTAGGTAGGGTAAGAGTCAGGTTTATAGCTAGGGGAATTATTAGGGTCACGGTTACTATTAGGGTTTGGTTTACGTTTGAGGTTAGGGTTAGGGATCAAATTAGCATTCGGATTAGGGTTAGTGTAATAATAGGGTTCAGGGTAGGTTAGGCTAATTGAAAGGTTTGTGGAAAGCGATAGGGTTAGGGTTAAGCCTAGGGTTAGAATTATGGTAAGTGTTATGTTTAGGGTAATGGATACAGTTAGAGTTAAATTAGGGCTAGGGTTATAGTTAAAATTAGGTCTTGTGCTAGGGTTAAGGTGAGGGTTAGAACTAGGATTAGGTTTAGGGTTTTGTTTAGCATAAGGGTTAGGTTCTGAGCTATGGTTAGTGCTAGGCTGAGAGTTCGGTTTAGAATTAGGTCTAGAGATAGGATTATGGTAAATTTTGGGTTAGGGTTGGTATTAGGGTTAGACCTAGGTTTAGTGTTAGGGTCAGAATAAGGATCAGGTTTAGGGTTAGGTTTTGGGATTGTGTTAGAGCTAAAACAAAGGCTAGGGTTAGGACTATTAATAGGGTTAGGGTTTTGGATGGTTTAAAGACTAGAGATAGGTCTAGGGTTACTCTTCAGTTTAGGATTTCGCTTAGGGTAAGGGATTGATTTAGATCTAGGATTAGGGCTAAAGTTAGTGTTAGAGTGTTAGGACTAGGTGTAGAGTTAGGTTTTGTTTAAGGTTAAGGTTTAGAGTCACTGCTATGGCTCTGTTTTGCATGAGGGCTAGGGCTAGGGTTAGGGCTAATTTTCAAATTAGCATTAGGGTTAGAGCTAGTGTTAGGGTGTTGTTTAGGCGTAGGTTTAGGGTTATATTTAGAGATAGGTTAGATCTAGGTTTAGGACTACAGTGAAGGTTAGGGCTAGCGTTAGGTCTAGGGTTTGAATTATCATAAGGGATAGTGTAAGAAGTAGGGCTAGTGCTAGGGCGAGAGTTAGAGTTAGTCTTAGTGTTAGGTTTAGATATATGGTTAGAATTATGGCTTCATTAGGGCTAGGATTAGAGCTAGGGTTAGTATTAAGGCTGAGCCTAGGTTTATGGCTAGGCTTATGGTTATGCTTATGGACACATATGATGTTATGGCTAGCTTTAGAACTAGGGCAAGGGTTAAAATTATATTTAGTTCTATGGTTAGTTAGGGTTAGGTTTAGGATTAAGGCTAAGATTAGCGCTACGATTCGGGCTAGAGTTTGTTCTGGTATTAGGGATTCATTAGTGCTAGGGCTAATGTCAGGTCTAGGTTATGGTTAGAGATAGTTTTAGGGTTAAGCTTATTAGTGTTAGGATTAAATTTATGGATATGTTTAGGTTTAGGGTTCAGGTTAGGTTTATGGTAATGTACAGGTTTAGTGTTAGGAATAGGTTCAGGATTATCCTAGTGTTAGGATTAGGATTAGGGTAATGGAGAGGGTTACAGCAGGGGTTAGGGCTAGGTTTATTGTTAGGATTAAGGCTAGGGTTAGGGTTAGGTTTTGGGTAATGGCAAGGGTTAGGGTTATGGTTAGGTTTAGGGTAAATGTTAGAACTAGAATTAGGTTTTTGGTTAGGGTTAAAGTTAGTGTTAGGGCTCCGATTAGGGATAGGTTTTGGGTTAGATTAGGGCTAGATTTTGGGCTTCAGCTAATGTAAGAACTAAGGTTACGAGTAGAACTTGTTTTAGGGTTAGGGTTAGGGCTAGGTATAGGGTTAGGTTTAGGTATAGGTTTTGAGTGATGTTCAGAGCCAGGGTTAGTGTTAGGGTCAGAGTCGGGGTCAGGGTTTGTTTTAGGGTTAGGTATAGGACTCAAATTAGAGTTAGGTTTAGGGGTAGGTGTAGGTTTAGGTTTTGGTTTATGTTAAAGGTTAGGGTTAGGGCTATGGCTTGATTGTTGATTAGGGCTAGTGCTAGGTTAAATATAGTTTTAGGATTAGCATTATTATTTCAGCTTGTTTTAGTGAGAGGTTTAGCTTAGGGTTAGGGTTTGATTTAGAGTTAGGCTTAGATATAAGATTAGGGCTAGAGCTAGGGTTAGGGCTAATGTAAAGGCAAGTGATAGGAATATGGTAAGGGATGGTGTTAGCACTAGAAATATGACTAGGACGAGAGTTAGAGTTAGTCTTAGGGCTAGGGTTAGGTTGGGTTTAGGGGTAAATTAGGGTGAGGATTACGTCTAGCATTTGTATTGGGGTTAGACATAGGTTTAGGTTTGGGGATAGGTTTAGGTTTAGAGGAAGGGATGGGGTTAGAGCTAGTGTTAGAGTTAGGTTGAAGGTTAGAATTTTGGTTAGGGGTAGGGTTATGGTTTGGTTTAATAATAAGTCTAGGTTTAGGGCTAGGATGTGTGCTCAGGTTTGTTTTAGTGTTATGGCAAGAATTAGGGCTAGGACTAGTATCAGGTCTAGGCTTACATTAGGGATAGATTGAAGGTTAGATTTATGGCTAGGTCTAGTGTAAGGGTTAGGTTTAGGGTAAGGGTCAGGTTTAGAGCTAGGGATATTACTACAGTTATAATTAGGTTTCAGGTTTGGTTTATGTTAGGGTTTAGGTTTAGACTTGAATTAGCATTAGAGTTTGGGTAGGGTAATGATAGTTTTAGGTTTAGGGTTCATGTTAGGTGTAGGGTAATTGATAGGGTTAGAGTTAGCAAAAGGGTTAGGGATAGGCCTATGGTTATTTTTGTGTAAGGATTGAAGCTTGATTTGTGGTTTGGATGAGGGCTAGGTTTTGTGTTATGGTTAGGGCAAGTTTAAGAGATAGTGATAATATCAGGTTTAGGGTTACAGCTATGGATAGTTATATGGTTAGATTCATGGCTAGGTCTAATATTAGGTTTACGGTAAGGGCCAGGTTAAGGGTAAGGTGTATTTTTAGGGTCAGGGTCAGGATTCAGTTTTGTGTTAGGTTAATAATTAGGATTATGCCTCAAATTAGCATTAGGGTTAAAATTAGCCTTAGGTTAATGGATAGGATTAGGTTTAGGATTTAGGTTAAGATAGGGTAATTGGTAGGGTTAGGGTTAGTGTTAGGGTTAGGGTTAGGCCTAGGCTTTGCATTTGGGTTAGGGTTATATTTAGGGTAATGAATAGCATTAGAGCTAGGGTTAGGCCTAGGGTTTTGGATAGAATGAGGGCTAGTGTTAGGGTTAGGTTTAGGGCTAGGGCTATGTTTAGGTTTAGGGTACAGGATATGTTTTGAGGTAGGGTTAGAGCTAGGGTGAGTGTTAGGTTTAGGATTATGTCTCTGGTTAGATTTATGGTTAAGTTTAGGGTTAGTGTTAGGGTTAGGGCTAAGGTTATCTTTAGAGTTAGGTTAATGGATAGGGTTAAATATCAGTTTAGGATTAGGCGTAGTTTTAGGTTTAGGGTTAGTGTTAGGGTTAGGGCTAAGATTATCATTAGAGTTTGGGTAATGGATAGGGTTAGATTTCAGGTTAGGGTTGGGGTAGTTTTAGGTTTAGGGTTAGTGTTAGGGTTTGGTTTAGTGTCAGAATAAGGGTTAGGTTTTTATCTAGGGTTAAGGCTACAATGAGGATTCAGTTTAGGGTTATATGTAGTATTAGGTTTACAATTAGGATTAGAGGTAGGTTTATCATTAGGGTTAAGGTTCGGTTTAGGGTAATGGAAAATTTTAGAATAGTATTAGGGATAGTGTTAACATTATGATTAGGGCTAGGATTAGGTTTAGGTTTATGGATAGGGCTAGGGTTATGTTTAGGGTTCGATTTTGGGTTTTACGTAGGGTTACGTCTTAGGCGAGTTTTAAGGTTAGTATGAGGGTTAGGCTTAGGATAAGGGATAAGGTTAGGTTACGGTTAGGGTTACACTTTGGGCTAGATTTAGGCCTAGGATTAGGGCTAGGTTTTGTGTCAGGTTTAGAGCTAGTTTTAGTGCTATGGTAAAGTAAGTGTTATGTTTACCATTATGGCTAGGCCTAATGGTAGGTTTTGGTTTCAGTTAGCATCAGTTTTATAGCTAGGGTTAGTGTTAGTCTCAGGGTTTGTCTTTGGATAAGGGTTAGGGTTAGGGCCAGAGCCAGAATTAGGATTGGTTGGGTCTAGAGCTAAGGTTGGTGTTTGGCTTAGGTTAAGTGTTATCATTAGAGCTAGGGCTATGATTTTGTTTTGGTCTTTGCTAAAGATATATCTGGATTTAGGATTAGATTTAATCTAGGTCTAGTATTAGGGTTAAGTTTAGATATAGGGTTATGGGTAGGGCTAGTGTTAGGGTTTGGTTTAGATTGAGGGTCAGAATAAGGCTCAGCGATAGGGTTAGAATTTGGGTTATGGTTATAACAAGAATGAGTGCTAGGGTTAGGACTAATAATAGGGTTAAATTTTGGGTTAGACTAAGGATTAGTTTTAGGACTAGGGTTAGCTTTAGGGTTGGTGTTTGGCTAGGGTAAAGATAAGGTTAGAGCTAAATTAGAGCTAGGGTTCGGGTTAGGTTTAGGGCTAGTGTTAGGGTTAGGGTTAGGGTGAAAGCTAGGGTTAGGTCTCAGATTTGGGCTAGGTTTTGGTTAGCATTAGTTTTAAGATTATTGTTAGTGTATGATCTAGGGTTTTGATTAGAACTAATTTTAGAAATAGGGTTAGGACTAGGTCGCGTGTTAGAGTAAGTTTTAGGTTTAGGGTGATGTTTAGAGGTAGGGTTAGAAAAAAAGAACAAAAAGAGGTAGGGTTAGTGTTAATGTCAGAGACAGGTTCAAAAGTAGTTTTAGGGTTAAGATTATGAGTAGAATTAGGGCTAGTCTTAGGGCTAGAGGTAAAGTTAGGCTTTGGTTTAGGTAAAAGTTTAGGGCTAGTGTTATTGTTTGTTTTGTTTTAGGGCTAAGCCTTTGATTCGTTCTTGTTTTAGGATTAGCATTAGGGTAAGAACTAGTGTTAGGGTGAGGTTTAGGTGTAGAATTAGGGTTAGATTTAGTGTTAGGTTTAGATCTAGGGTTAGGGCAAGGTTTAAGGTCAGGGCTAGTGTTATTCTAGAGTATGGCTAGGAATAAGTTTACAGTAATTCATAGGGTTAGAATTAGGGCTAGGGCTAGGGCCGAGTAGTCTTGAAGCTAGGATTAGGATTAGGTTTAGAATTAGTGGGAGTGTTAGTGTTTGGGTTAGTCCTAGTGTTAAGGTTAGGGCTAGAGTTAGTGTTAGGGTTAGGGTTTGGGTTAGGTTTAAGGTAAGCAATGGGGTTATAACTAGGTTTAGGGATAGGGAATATGTTAGAATTAGGGTTAGGGTTATGATTAAGGCTAGGTTTTGGTCTAGGACGAGAGCTAGTGTTCGTGTTAGGGTTAGGTGTACGATTAGGGCTAGGGCTAATGTCAGGTCTAGGGTTACATATAGGAATATGTTTTTGGTTATGTTTATGGTTAGGTCTAGTGTAAGGGTTAGATTTAGAGTAAGGGTCAAGTTTAGTGCTATGTGTATTATTAGGGTCAGCGTACAGCTTATTGTTTGGTTTAGGTTAAGGTTTAGGTTTACGGCTCGATTAGCATTAGTGTTAGATTTAGGGTTAGGATAATGAATAGGATTAGGATTAGGGTTCATGTTAGTTTTAGGTCAATGAATAGGTTTAGGGATTGTGATAGGCTTAGGGTTAAGCCTAGGCTTAATATTAGGGGTAGGATTATAGTTAGGGTAATGGATAGAATTAGAACTAGGGTTGGGGCTAGGGTTATGGTTAGGATTAGGGCTAGGGTTAGTGTAGTGGATATAATTAGAGCTATGGTTAGGTCTATGGTTAAGGTTAGGATTAGGGCTAGTGTTAGGTTAGAGTTTGGGATAGGACTTGTGTTATGTTAAGTATAAAGTTTAGGCTTTGAGCTAGGGTTAGGTCTAAAGCAAGGCTTAGGGTTAGGGTTAGGGCTAGAGTTAGAATTAGGGTTATGCTTAGGGCTATGTTCAGGCCTAGGATTAGGGCTAGATTTTGTGCTAGTTTAGGCCTAGGGTTAGGGCCATGGGTACTATAAGACATAGGGTTATGATTAGGGCTAGTTTTAGGGTTAGGGTTAAGGCTAGGTGTAGTGTTAGGTCTAGGTTTTGGGTGAGTGTCGAGTTTAAAGCTAGATTCAGTGTTAGAATCAGGGTCAGTTTTGGGGATAAGGTTAGGGTTAGAGTTAGAGCCAGAATTAGCACTAGGTTTAGGTGTAGGAGTAGGGTAAGTATTCGGTTTATGTTAAGAA
Organism: Marmota flaviventris; assembly: GCF_047511675.1. NCBI lineage: Eukaryota > Metazoa > Chordata > Mammalia > Rodentia > Sciuridae > Marmota > Marmota flaviventris. Next base: position 113,756,524 of record NC_092508.1, read on the forward strand.
TTATTGTAGGATTTGGAAAGCAGTATGGAGAAAAATGACAAAATCATGGAATTTGCAGGGAAATGGATGGCTCTAGAGCAGATTATGCTTAGTGAAGGTAGCCAATCCCTAAAAAACAAATACCAAATGTCTTCTTTGATATATTGAGAGCAACTAAGAACAAAGCAGGGAGGAAGAGCAGGAAGAAAAGATTAACATTAAACAGATACATGAGGTGGGAGGGAAAGGGGGAGAAAAGGGAAATTGCGTGGTAATGGAGGGAGACCCGCATGGTTATACAAAATTGCATATAAGAGGTTGTGAGGGGAATGGGAAAATAAACAAGAAGAGAAATGAATTACAGTAGATGGGGTAGAGAGAGAAGATGGGAGGGGAGGGGAGGGGAGATAGTAAAGGATAGGAAATGTAGCAGAATGCAACAGTTACTAATAGGGCATTATGTAAAAATGTGGATGTGTAACCGACGTGATTCTGCAATCTGTATTTGGGGTAAAATTGGGAGTTCAAAACCCACTTGAATCAAATGTATGAAATATGATATGTCAAGAGCTTTGTAATGTTTTGAACAACCAATAAAAAAAAAGAATTATTGTAGGGCTAGTGCTAGGTTTTTGTTTAAGTCTAGGGCTAGAGTTATAGCTATATTTAGGATTAGCTTTGGGTCTAGGTCTTGTGTTAGGCTTAGATATAGGTATAGGTTTACCAGTAGGGCTAGTGTTAGCATTTGGTTTAGGGTTAGGGTCAGGTTTAGACCTAGGATTACTCTTAGGATCAGATGAGGGTCAGGGTTAGGTTTAGAGGTAGAATGAGGGCTAGGGTTAAGACTAGTAATATAGTTAGAGTTTAAGTTAGGCTAAGGATTAGGATTAGAACTCAGATTAGCCTTTGGGTTAGGGTTTGGGCTTAGTGTAAGTAATAGGGTTAGAGTTAGGGATAGGGCTAGTGTTAGGGTTAGAGTTAGGGCTAGCATTAGGATTAAACCTAGGGTTAGGGCTCGGATTAGGGGTAGAATTTGTGTTAGGGATAGGGCTATGGATAGGACAATGACTAATTTATGAACTAGGGTTTTGATTAAGGCTAGTTTTAGGATTAGGTTAAGTCTAGATGTAGTGTTATTAATGTAAGGGTGATTTTTAGAGCTAGGATTAGTGTTTCGGTCACTGTCAGAGTCAGGGTTAGTTTTAGACTTACTTTTAGGGCTATTTGTAGGTTTAGCGTTTGATTTAGGTTAAGGGTTAGGATTAGGGCTATGGCTTGGTTTTGGTTTATGGCTAGTGCTATGGATAGGGCCAGTTTTATGATTAGCATTATGGATATGGGTATTGTTAGGGTTTGTTTTAGGCTTATTGTTAAAGTTAAATTTAGAGTTAGGTTTAGATTTAGACTTAGGCTTAGATCTAGGGTTAGGAATAAGGGTAAAGGTAGAACTAGGACTAGGGCTAGGGCAAGAGTTAGAGTTAGTCTTATGGCTAGGTTTAGGGTTAGGATAGGATTAAATAAAGGCTAGGATTAACATTAGGCTTTGGGTTAGGCCTAGGTTTAGGGCAAGGGTTAGAGTTAGGTTCTGTGTTATGGTTGGGGCTAGGTTTAGGGCAATGGTGAATGTAAGAACTAGGGTTACCATTAGGGTTAGTTTTTTAGTGTTAGATTTAGTGTTAGGGTTAGTTTTAAAGTTAGGGTGATATGTGTATCTAGGTTTTATATTAGGATAGGAGTCAGGGTCAGGTTGAGTGTTAGGGTTAGTGTTAGGACTCGAATTAGGGCTAGGGTTACTTTTAGGGTTCAGCTTAAGGTGAGGGTGGTGTTTAGAGCTAGGGTGAGTGTTAGGATATGAGTCAAGGTCAGGGTTGGTGTTAAGGTTAGGGTTAGGACTCGAATTAGGGCTAGGGTTAGGTCTAGTTGTAGTGTTAGGGTTTGGTTTAAGTTATGGTTTAGGATTAAGGCTAAAACTTGGTTTTGTTTTAGTCCTAGGGTTAGATTAGCGCTAGTGTTACTTAGGCTTAGTGATTGGGTTACGGTTAAATTTGGATATAGGATTAGATCTCGAGCTAGGGACATAACTAAGGATAAGGCAAGTGTTATGGCTAGGTTTAGGGTTATGGTAAAGGATAGGGTTAGAACTAGGGATTGGGCTATGGTGAGAGTTAGTCTTAGGTCTAGGGTTAGGGTTAGGGTTAGAGATAGGGCTCAATTAGGGCTAGGATTAGGGCTAGGTTTAGTGTTTAGTTTAAGCCTAGGGTTAGGGTTTAGAGTTTAGGTGTAGAATTAGGCCAAATTTGGGGTAAGGGATGGCTTTTTAGCTATGTTTAGAGGTAGGGTGAAGATTATAATTAGGATTAGGACTATGATTATTGTTAGCATTATGATAAAGGCTAGGTTTATGGCTAGGATGAGGGCTAGGGTAATTTTTTTTTTAGGGTTAGGGCTACAATTAGTGCTAGGGCTAATGTCAGGTCCAGAATTATGTTTAAAGATAGTTTTAGGGTTAGGATTATGGGTACGACTATTTGAAGGGTTAGGTTTAGGGTTAGTGTCAGGTTTAGAGCTAGGGGTATTATTAGGGTCAAGTTCTGAGTTAGGGTTTGGGTAGGTTAAGGTTTAAATTTAGGGCTCAAATTAGCATTAGGGTTATGGTTATGGTTATGGTAATGGTAATGGATAGAGTTAGAAATCAGTTCAGGGCTAGGGTCATGGTTATGATTATGGCTAGTTTTGGGGTAAGTTAGTGCTAGGGTTAGTGTTATGGCTAATGTAAGTACTAGGGTCATGATTATGGCTAACTTTAATGTTTTAGGGCTAGGTTTAGTGTTAGGTTTATGGTTAGGATTAGGGTAATGTTTAGACCATGGGTTAGTGTTATAGTCAGAGTAAGGGTCAGGGTTAGCTTTAGTGTTTGGCTTAAAACTCGAATTAAGGCGGGGGTTAGCGCTAGGAGTAGGGTTAGTGTTTGGTCTAGGTTAAGGGTTAGGGTTAGAGCTTTGGATCAGTTTAGTTTTAGGGCTAGGGTTAGGGTTAGGGCCAATTTTAGGATTAGTGTTAGGGTTAGGGCTAGTCTTAGAATTAGGCTTAGGCTTCGGTTTAGGGTTAAATTAAGAGTTAGGTTTTTATTTAAGGTTAGTGCTAGGGCTAAGGATTGGGCAAGGGTTAGGACTAGGATTTGGCATAGGGTTAGTTTTATGGGAAGGGAGAGGATTAGAATGAGTGATAGGGCCATTGTTAGAGTTAGAGTTATTCTTAGGGCTAGGATTAGGGTTAGGGTTAGGGATAGGGCTAAATTACGGCTAAGGTTATAGTTATGGCTAGGGTTAGAGCTAGTTTTAGAATTAGTATCAGGGTTTGGGTTAGTTTTAGGCTTAGGCATCGAGTTAGGGTTAGATTTAAAGTTAGTTTTCAATCTAGTGTTAAAGCTAAAGGTAAGTATAGGGCAGTTGTGACAACAAGGGTTAGGGTTAGGGTTAGGGTTACGTTTAGGGTAAGGGATGTGATTTTGGCTAGGTTTAGGGCTAGGGCAAGGGTTAGTATTAGGGTTAGGGCAGAGTTAGTGTTAGGGTTATGATTAAGTCTAAGTTTATGGATAGGATAATGTTTAGGGTTTGTGTTAGCATTAGGGATATTATTAGGGCTAGGACTAATGTCAGTTCTAGGGTTATAGTTAGGGCTAGATTTAGTGTTAGGTTTATGGCTTGGTCCAGTATAAGGATTAGGTTTAGGGTAAGATTCAGGTTTATATCAAGGGTTATAATTAGGGTCAGGGTCAGGTTTAGGGTTTGGGTTATGTTAGGGTTTCATTTTAAGGTAATGGCAGGGTTAGTTTTAGGGTTAAGGTTTGGTTTAGTGTAATGGATAGGGTTAAGGTTAGGCCTAGGGTTAGCTTAAGATTAGGGTTACTGATAGGGTAATGGATAGATTTAGACCTAAGTATAGAGCTGGGGTTATGTATAGGATTAAGGCTAGTTTGGGGTTAGGCTTAGGTTTAAGTTTAGGGTTAAAGCTAGGTTTAGGACTCGGATTAAGGCTAGGTTTTGGGATAGGATAGGGCTAGTGTTAAGACTATGGCTAATCTATGAAGTAGGGTTAAGATTAGCACTAGTTATAGGGTTAGGGTTAGGGCTAGGTGTAGTGTTAGGTTGAAGTTTACGGTGATGATGATGTTTAGAGCCAGGGTTAGTGTTAGGGTCAGGATTATTTTTCCTGTTAGGGTTAGGACTAGAATTAGAATATGGTTAGGGCTAGGTGTAGGGTTAGAGTTTGGTTTAGGTTAAGGGTTAGGGTTATGTCTATGACTCGGTTTGTTTTCGGGCTAGAGCTAGGATTAGAGCTAGTTTTAGGATTAGATTTAGCGTTAGTGCTAGTGTTAGATTTAGGTTTAGGCATAGGGTTCAGGTTAGATTTAGAGTTAGGTTTAAAACTAGGATTATGACCAGGGCTATGAATAGGGATAGGGTTACACCAAGGATTAGGACTAGGATTAGTGTTCTAATAAGGGATAGATTTAGAACTAGGGTTAAGTTTAGGGTGAGAATTAGAGTTAGTCTTTGGGCTAGAGTTAGGGTTAGGATTAGAGATAGGGCTAAATAAGGGCTAATATTGGGGCTAGAGTTAGTGTTAGGTTTATGCCTAGGGTGTGGGTTAGGGATAAAATTAATTATATGTTCAGGGCTAGATAAGGGTTAGGGTTTGTGTTAGGGTTAAGGACAGGTTTAAGCCTAGGCTTAATATCAGGTCTATGGTTAAGATTAGAAATAGTATTTGAATTAAGTTTATGGCTAGCTATAGTATAAGGGTTAGGTAGGGTAAGAGTCAGGTTTATAGCTAGGGGAATTATTAGGGTCATGCTCAGTTTTGGGGTTTGTTTTAGGTTTGAGGTTAGGTTAGGGCTCGAATTAGCATTAGGGTTATGATTACCATAATGATTGGGTTAGGATTCGGGTCCAGAGTAGCTTTAGGGTAATTGCTAGTTTTGGGGAAAGCGATAGGTTTAGGGTTAAGCCTAGGGGTAGCATTATGGTAAGGGTTATTTTTATGGTAATGGATACAGTTAGAATTAAGGTTAGGGCTAGGGTTATGGTTAGGATTAGGTTTGTGTTAGTGTTAAGGTGACTGTCAGAACTAGGATTAGGTTTAGGATTTTGTTTAGTGTAAGTGTTTGGTTCTGAGGTATGATTAGGGCTAGGCTGAGAGTTAAGTTCAGAGTTAGGTCTAGGGATAGGAGTATGGTAAATTTTGGGTTAGGGTTGGTGTTAGGTTTAGACCTAGTTTTAGTGTTAGGGTCAGAATAAGTGTCAGGGTTAGGGTTCGCGTTTGAGATATTGTTAGAGCTAAAATGAAGGCTAGGGTTAGGACTATTAATAGGGTTAGGATTTTGGTTAGTCTGAGGACTATGGATAAGTCTAGGGTTACTCTTAGGTTTAGGATTTCACTTAGGGTAAGGGATTGTTTTATTCTAGGATTAGAGCTAAGGTTAGGGTTAGAGTTAGAGTTAAAGCTAGGTTTAGGGCTTGGTTTAGGGCTAGATATGCATTAGGGTTAGGGCTAGGATTAGGGCAATGGCTAATGTAAGAACTAGGGTTTCCATTAGGGTTAGTTTTAGGGTTAGGTTTAGGTGTAGTTTGAGTGTTAGTGTTAGGTTTAAGGTTAAGTTGATATTTATAGCTACGGTTCTTGTTAGGATAGGAGTGAGGGTCAGGGATAGTTTTAGGGTTAGCGTTAAGAGTCGAATTAAGGCTATTGTTAATGTCAGTGTTCGGTTTGAATTTAGGGCAGTGTATATAACTAGGGTGAGTGGATCAAGATTATTTTTAAAGTGAGGCTTAATTCTCGAATTAAGGCTAGGTTTAGATCTAGGTGAAGTGTTAGTGTTTGGTTTCAGTTAAGGTTTAGGGTAAGGGCTATTGCTCGGTTTTGGTTTACTGCTAGGATTAGGGTTAGGGCTAGTTTTATGATTATCCTTATGGTTAGGGTTAGTGTTAGTGTTAGGCTTAGGCTTAGGTTTAATGTTAGATGTAGAGTTAGGTTTAGGATGGGACTAACTTGAGGGCAAGTATTGGGGCTAGTGTTAGGTTTATGGTAGCAGATAGGGATAGAACAAGGGATAGGGCTAGGGCTAAGGCAAGAGTTAGAGTTACTCTTAGGGCTAGCAATAGTATAGGGTTATAGGTAGAGATAATTAGGGCTAGGATTAGGGCTAGGTTCTGTGTTTAAGCCTAGGGTTAGGGTTAGGGTTAGGTTTAAATTTAGGGTAAGGGTTGATGTTATCGGTAGATTTAGAGGTAGGGTGAGGCTTAGAATTAGGGTTAGGTGTAGGGATAGAGTTAGGGTTATGATTAAGGATAGTTTTAGGACTAGGATGAGGGCTAGGTGTGTTTTTAGAATTAGGGCTAGGATTAGGGCTAGGGCTAATTTTAGTTCCGGAATTATGGTTAAAGATAGTTTTAGGATGAGGTTTATGGCTACATCTAGGCTAAGGGTTAGGTGTTGGGTTACAGTCAAGTTTCGATCTAGGGGTATTATTAGGGTCAAGGTCTGGGTTAGGGTTTGGGATAGGTTAAGGTTTCAAGTTTGGGCTTGAATGAATTTTCGGATTAGGGTTAGGGTAATGGTAGGGTTATATTTAGGATTCATGTTAGGTTAAGGATAATGAAATGGTTAGAATTCGAAATATGGTTAGGTTTATACCTAAGGCTAGACTTATGGTTAGGATTTGATCTAGGGTTAGGCTTAGGGTTATGGTTAGGGCTAGGGTTATTTTTAGGGTTATCTTTAAGGTTAAAGCTAAGGTAGGGCTTGGATTAAGGCTGGTTTGTGATAGGTTAGGGCAATGTCTAATGTAAGAACTAGTGTAATGATTAAGACTAGTTTTATGGTGTAGTTTTAGGGTTATTTTTAGTGTTAAAGTTAAGTTTATAACTAGGGTTAGTGTTAGTGTCACTGACAGTGCTCGGGTAGGGTAATGGTTAGGGTTAAAGACAGAATTAGGACCAGGGTTAGGTCTAGAGATAGGGTTAAAATTTGGTTTAAGTTAAGGGTCATTGTTAAGGCTAGGTCTATTTTGTCTTTAGGACTAAAGCTATAGTTATGGCTAGATTTAGGCGTAGGTTTAGGTCTAGGGATAGTGTTAGGGTTAGTTTAGATATAAGGTTACCAGTAGGGCTAGTGTTAGGTTTTGGTTTAGTTTTAGGATTAGATTTAGACCTAAGGTTAGTGTTAGGGTCAGAACAATGGTCAGGGATAGGGTTAGGGTTTGGGATTTGGTTACATCTAGGATGAAGGCTAGGGTTAGGGCTAGTTATATAGTTAGGCTTTGGTAGGGCTATGGATTAGTGCTAAGAATACGGTGAGCATTAGTGTGAGGTTTGGCTTGGGTAAGAAATAGAGTTAAAGTTAGGGTTAGGACTAGAGTTAGGGTTAGATTTAGGGTTAAAGCTTGTGTTAAGCCTTGGATTAGGGCTAGTTTTGTATTAGGGTTAGGGCTAGTGTTATGGTTACAGCTATTATAAGAATTAGGGTTACTATAAGGTTAGTTTTAGGGTTAGGTTTAGAGCTAGGTCTAGTGTTAGGTTTAGGTTTAAGGTTAGGGTGATGTTTAGAGCTAGGTTTAGTGTTTGGATATGAGTCAGGGTCATGGTTATGTATAGGGTTAAGATTAGGTGTCAAATTAGGGCTAGGGTTAGGGCTGGTGTAGTGTTAGGGTTTGTTCTAGGGTACGGGTTAGTGTTAGGGGTATGGCTCCATTTTGTTTTAGGGCTTGGGCTAGGGTTAGGGCTATTTTAGAATTAGCATTAGGGTTAGAACTCGTTTCAGGGTTAGGCTGAGGCATCGGTTTAGGGTTGGTTTTAGAGATAGGTTTCGATCTAGAGTTAGGCCTAGAGCTAAGAATACTGCAAGGGTTACGACTAGGATTAGAGCTTGGGTTAGGGTTACAGTAAGTATAGGGTTAGAAGTAGGGATAGGTATTGTCTGAGAATTATAGTTAGACTTAATTCTAGGGTTTGGGTTAGCGTTAGAAATAGGGCTAAATTAGGACTAGGATAAGGGCTAGGTTTAGTGTTAGGGCTAGGGCTAGAGTTAGCGTTATGGTTACGGATTGGGCTAGTGTTAGGGTTAGGGTAAGGGTTAGGGATTAATCTATGGTTAGGGCTAGTGGAAGTGTTAGTTTTAGTGTTAGGTCTGGGCTAGGGTTATGATTATGGTTATGGTTAGGGTTGGATTTAGGGCTATGGTCTTCATTAAGGTTAGGGTTAGTTTTAGAGTAATGTATTGAATTAGATGTTAGATTAGGTTTAGGGTTAAGTTTAGGTTATGGTTAAATATAGGTTTAGGGATAGGTTTAGTTTTGAATTATGGTAAGGTTTAGGGTTAAGTTTATGGCAAGATTTAGGTTTAGGGTTAGGTTGAGTGTTAGGTTTATGATTAGGGTTAGGGATAGGGTTAGGTTTAGGGCTAGGGTTATCATTAGGTTTAGAGTTAGGGTAATTTTATTGTTAGATCTAGTGTTAGTACTAGGTTTAAGGTTAGGATTAGGGCTAAGATTAGGTTTTTGTTTAGGAATAGGGCTTGGGTTATGTTTAGGGTAAGGGTTAGGCTTTGAGCTAGGTTATGTGTAAGGCGAGGGTTAGGGTTAGGGCTATATTTAGGATCATGGTTATGCTTAGGGTAGGTTAGGCCTCAGATTAGGGCTAGGTTTTGTGTTAGGTTTAGGCCCAGGGTTAAGGCTATGTGTAATGACAGATCTAGGGTTCTGATTAGAGCTAGTTTTAGGGTTAGAGTTATGGCTATGTCTAGTGTTAGGTTAAGGTTTTCAGTTAGATTCAGGTTTAGAGCTAGGTTTAATGTTAGTGTTAGGGTCAGTGTTCAGGTTCAAGTTAGTTTTAAGGTGAAAACCAGAATTAGGACTAGAGTTAGGGCTAGGGATAGGGGTAGTGTTTGCTTTAGGTTAAGGATTATGTTAGGGCTAGGGCTCAGGGTTCTTTTTAGTTCTAGGTCTAGAGTTATGGCTATATTAAGGATTAGGCTTAGGTCTAGGGCTAGAGTTAGGTTTAGGTTTACATAAGTTTACTGGTAGGGCTAGTTTTAGATTTTGGTTTAGGGTGAGGTCAGATTTAGACCAAGGGTTTGTGTTAGGGTAAGGATTTGAGTTAGGGTTAGAGCTAGATTGAGGGCCAGAGTTAGGACTAGTAATAGGATTACGGTTTAGATTAGGCTATGGATTAGGATTAGGACTAAGGTTAGCATTATGGATAGGGTTTGGCTTAGTGTAATTGATAGTGTTAGAGCTACGGATAGGGCTAGGTTTAGGGTTAGTTTTAGGGCTAAGGCTAGGTTTAGGTTTAGTTTAGGTTTACTTCTCTTGTTAGGGCTCAGATTAGGGCTAGTTTTTCTGTTAGCCTTAGGGCTAGGGTTAGGGCTATGGCTAATGTAAGAACTAAGGTTATGATTAGAGTTAGTATTTGGTCTAGATCTAGTGTTAGCACTCTCTTTAGGATTAGTGTGATAATTAGAACTAACGTTAGTGTTAGAATATAAGTCAGGGTCAGGGTTAATTTTAGGACAAGGACCTGAATTAGAGCTGGAATGTTATGACTAGGTTTAGGGTTAGGTTTTGGTTTAGGTTAACATTTAGGGTTAGGACAATGTCTCGGTTTTGTTTAAGGGATAAGGCTAAGTTTACAGCTGGTTTTAGGATTAGCAATTGTGTTAGGTCTAGTTGTAGGTTTAGGATTAGGCTTAGGGTTAGTGTCAAATGTAGAGTTATGGTTAGATCTAGAGTAGGGTCTATGGCTAGGGTTAGGGCTAAGGTTAGGGCTTGTGTTATGTTTATTGTGATGGATAGGTTTAGAACTAGAAATAGTGCTGGGGGAGAGTTAGAGTTAGTCTTAGGCCAAGGTTAGGGGTAGAGGTATGGTTAGGGCTAAATTAGGGCTAGGATTAGGGCTAGGGTTAGTGTTAGGGTTATGCCTATGGTTAGGGCTAGAGATATGGATAGTGTTGGGGTTAGGTTTAGTGATATGGTTATGGGCAATGATTGGGTTATACCTAAGTTCAGGTCTAGGGTGAGGGTTAAAATTAGAGATAGGACAAGCGTTAGGGTTTGGGTTAGGATTAAGGCTAGGTATCTGCCTAAGATGAGGACTACTGTTTGTGTTAAGTTTAGGGCTGGGATTAGGACTGGTGCTAATGTCAGGTCTGAATTTATGGTTATGGTTAATTTTAGGGTTAGGTTATGGCTAGGTCTAGTGTAAGGGTTAAGTTTAGGTTAAGGGTCAGGTTTAAAGCTAGGTGTAATATTAGGGTCAGGGTTTGAGTAGGGTTTGGCTTAGGTTAAGATTTAGGGTTAAGGCTTGAATTAGCTTTAGGGATAGGGTTAGGGTGTGGGTTAGGGTAATTGATAGGGTTAGGTTAAGGGTTCTGGTTAGGTTTAGAGTAAGGAATAGGGTTAGTGTTAGCAATAGTGTTAGCATTAGGCCTAGGATTAGCATTTGAGTTAGGCTTATCTTTGGGGCAATGGATAGGGTTAGAAGTAAGGTTACAGCTAGGGTTAAGGTTAGAATTAGTGATAGGGTTAGGTTTAGGCCTAGGGTTAGAGTCAGGGTTAGTTTTGGGGTAAGTGTTAGCATTTGAGCTAGGATCAGGGCTAGTGTGAGGGTTAGGTTTAGAGTGAGGTCTAATGTTAGGTTTAGTGTTAGGGTAATGTTTAGATTAAAGTTAGAGTTTGAGTTAGAATTAGGGTTAGGGTGAGGGTTAGGTTTAGGGTTAGGTCTAGGCTCATGGTTAGGGTTACAATAGAGTTAGTCTTTACGTTAGGTTTATGGCTAGGATAAGGGCAATGTTTTTTGTGAGGTTTATGGCTATCATTTGGGCTATGGGTAATGTAAGAGCTAAGGATATGGTTATGGTTAGTTTTAGGGTTAGGGTTATGGATAAGTCCAGTGTCCTAGTTAGGTTTGGGGTTAGGATAAGATTTAGATCTAGGGTTTGATTTGGAGTAACTGTCATTGTCGGGTTAGGGATAGGCTTACGGTGAGGGCCAGATTTATGGCTAGCGTTTGGTCTAGGGATAGAGTTAGTCTTTACGTTAGGTTAACGGTTATTGTTAGGGCTAGTGCTAGGTATTTATTTAGGGCTAAGTCTAGATTTATGACTCTATTTAAGGTTAGGTTTGGTCTAGTGCTAGTGTTACTGTTAGATTTAAGTATAGGTCTACCAGTAGAGGTAGGGGTACTGTTTGCTTTAGGGTTAGTGTCAGGTTTAGACCTAGGGTTAGTGTTATGTGCAGAATAAGGGACAGGGTTAGAGTTAGGGTTGAGCTAGAATGAGGGCTAGGATTAGGACTAGTAATAGAGATATGGTTTGGGGTAGGGTTGGTGAGATTTAGGCCTAGGTTTAGGGCTAGGGTTAGGGTTAGCATTAGGGTTAGTGTAAGGTATGATGTTACAGCTATGTTTGGTGCTAGGATAACTGATAAATTTAGGGTAAGGGCTATGGTTAAAATTAGGGTTAGGATTAAGTCTAGTCTTAGAACTAGGATTAAAGATAGGGAAAGGGCTAATGTCAGGTCTAGGTTTTAGGTTAGGGTAGGGTTAGGGATAGGGCCATGGTTTGAAAAACAAGCCTCTATCTCAGCGCAAAGCATGTCCAAGGAAGGGACATGGCCTTTGTCCTTGAAAAAATCCACAAAGCACTCCTTGGCCCATTCCCACCCTGCTAAGTTGTTTATCTACAAATAACAGGAGAGATCTGCTGCACCAGGTGTCCCTGACTCAGTCAGGCCAGGTGGGGATCCATAGCAGCCCCCTAGTAGCCACCAATAAGCATGAGACAGGGAAATACTTGGGATGTCAGATAACCCTTCCAGGAGTTTATGTTGGTTAATAACAAGTTGGGAAAATCTTGTAGTTCAGCACATACACCCCTCTTGTCTTAAACCAATCAGTTCAAATGAATACCCCTTTTGTACTGACCAATCACCCCGCCAGTGAATGTGCTAATCAAGTTTTAGAGATGTTTAGGGTTAGGGTTAATGTTAGTGTTACAGTAAGGGTTAGTGTTAGGGTTAGGTTTAGGATTAGTGTTAAGGTTAGGGTTAGGTTTAGTGTTAGGTTTAGTTTTATAGTTAGGGTTAGAGTTAGGTAAGGGTTAGGTTTAGGGTAAGGTTCGGGTTAGGGTTGTGATTTGGTTTAGGGTTTGTGTTAGGGTTAGAAATAGGATTAGTGTTTGTGTTAGGTTTAGGGTTAGGGTGTTCATTTGTGTTAGGGTTACTGTTAGGTTTATGGTTAGGGTTCATGTTAGGGTTAGGCTAGGTATAATATTAGGGTTAGGTGTAAATTTTTGCTTAGGGTTACAGTTAGTGTTTCAGCTAGGGTTAGGTTTAGGGTTAGGATTAGTGTTTCGCTTAAGGTTACAGTTAGGTTTAGGGTTTGTTTAAGGGTTATGGATATAGTTAGTGTTAGGGTTAGGGTTAGGTTTAGGGTTAGTGTTAGAGTTAGTGTTAGTTTTAGGGTTATGGTTAGGGTTACTGTTAGGGTTAGGGTTACTGTTAGACTTAAATTTAGAGTTAGGTTTAGGGATAGTGTTAGGGCCAGGCTTACAGTTAAGGTTAGGGTTAGGGTTGAAGATTGCTTTAGTGTTAATATTAGGGTTAGGGTTACAGTTAGTGCTAGGGTTAGTTTTAGGGTTTGTGTTTGGGTTAGGTTTATGGTTACGGTTAGGATTAGGGTAAGGTTTTAGGTTGTTGTTAGGATTAGTGTTAGTGATAGAGTTAGGGTTAGAGTTAGGGTTAGTGTTAGGGTTAGGTTCATATTAGGGTTAAGGTTCATTGTAGAGTTATGATTAGATTTAGTGTCAGTGTTAGGGTTATGTTTAGGGTTAGGGTTAGTGTTAGGTTTAGGCTTAGGCTTAGGGTTAGTGTTAGTGTTTTGGTTATCTTAGATATAGGGTTAATGTTACGTTTATGATCAGAGTTAGGGTTAGGGATAGTGTTACGGTTAGTGTTAGGGTTCATGTTAGGGTTAGGGTTAGTGTTAGGTTTAGTGTTAAGTTTATGGTTAGTGTCAAGGTATTGGTTAGGTTTAGGGTTAGGTAAGAGTTAGGGTTAGGGTTGTGGTTTGGGTTAGGGATTGTGTTAAGTTTAGGGTTAGGGTTTGTGTTCGTATTAGGGTTAGGGTGTGGGATTTAGTTAGGGTTAGATTTAGGGTTCAGGTCAGGGTTCTTGTTAGGGTTAGGGCTAGGTTTATTGTTAGGGTTACGTGTAAATTTTCGGTTAGCATTTGGTTAGTTTTATGGTAAGAGTTAGGGTTCGGTTAAGGATTAGTGTTTCGCATAGGATTAGAGTTTGGTTTAGGGTTTGCATTAGTGTTAGTGGTAGGGTTAGGGTTAGGGTGAGATTTAGGGTTAGGTTTAGGGTTAGGCTTAGGGTTAGGGTTAGTGTTAGAGTTAAAGTAAGGGTTAGGATTAGGGTTAGTGTTAGAGTTAGTGTTAGGGATAGGGTTGCGGTTAGGTTTATCTTAAATTAAATCATGAAAAAAGTAATTTATCCAAGAGCACATTAGGAGAAAACAGGGACATATGCACATACTGAAATACCTCCCCCAATTATTTGGTCAGATTTATTTGATACTTCAAAGGATTCATCTCTTAGCTTGCCCCACTGGGCTCCTTTATTTGGGTAATACTCTGATCAATGGTTTTCTAAACAGGTTTGGTTCTATTTTTTATTAGTTTAGGGCTAGATTTACAGCTAATATTTTGTTAGATTTAGTTTTGTTCAAATTTCTTTGATACTGGGCAAGATTCATCTTTGAACTATCCTTCTATATTCTTTTGGTTTGGACTTCTTACATCAAGGTTTTGCTCTCCTGAACAGTTTGTATTTTAAGTTTTCATTTCATTTTGACCTATGCATGTAAATGGAAATGGAGCTGGAAATCCTACAGGGTTGGTGCTAACTACTTAAAACCTCACACACTCAATCTTTTTTCTATGGGCATTCTCTGGATTATTCCTTGTAAAAGTAGCCCTAAGCTGAAGCATGCAAAGCAACTTTATGTGAGAGCACTTTAGGAGAAATCGGGGAAATATGCATGTACTGAACTACCTCCCCAATTATTTGTTCACACTTCTTTGATATTCTGAAAGATTCATCTGTTCACTTACCCAACTTGGCTCCCCAAGTGTTGGACTTCTGGGATTAAAGGGACTCTAAACAGGTTAAAGTTAGTGTTAGGGTTAGTGTTAGGATCAGGATTAGACCTATTGTTAAGATAAGAGTTACTTTTGTTTTTTTCAAATATCTATAATACTGTGCAGGATTCATCTTTTTTTTTTATTTTGACTATACTCCAAATGTTTGGGCCTCATACATAAAGGGTTTGCTTTCAGGAACAGTTTCAATTTTCATGTTTCTCTTCTTTATTTCCATGTAGGGGTGAATGAAGTAAAGCTGGAAATCAAACAGGGTTTGGGCTAGCTGCTTGAGTAATCACACACTCCATCAATTTTCAGTGAGCATAATCTGGTGTTTGCCATGGAAGTAGTCATAAGATGAAGTGGAAAGTAACAGCTTCATCTCTGGGTGCATTAGGAGCAAGCAGAATACCCATGAAATGAAAGAGCTTTAAATATTTTGGCTGGATTAATTTGATACTATAGAGGATTCATCCTTGACCTAGCCTTAGTAGGCTCCCAAAGTTTGGGCCCTCAAGTTTCAGTGGTTCAATGACAGGAACACTTTGAATTTTTAGGTTTCACTTAATTAGGGACTATAGGTGTGAATGCAATGGATCTGGAAATAAAACAGTGTTGCTGCTAGCTGCATGAAACTTCACACACTCAATCATCCCTGTGTGGGCAGTCTTTGGTTTTTCTTTGTGAAATTACCTTAAGCTGAAGCATGAAAAACAATTTATCCATGAGCACTTTAAGAAAAAATAAAACAACAGGAAAATATGAATGTACTAAAACACCTCCCCCAATTTTCATCAAATTTCTTTGATACTGCACAAGATTCATCTCTTAAGTTGTCCCTTTAGGCTCCCCAAGTTTGGGGCTTCTATGATCATAGATACTCTAAACAGGTTAGAATTAGTTTAGGGTTGGGTTAGATATAGTGTTAGAGTGATTTTTTGTTCAAATTCATTTGATATTTGGCATAATTTGATTTTTACTTTACCTCACTATTTTCCCCAGGTCTGGGCCCTATCCCTTCAATGGTTTGCTCTCAGGAACAGTTTGTATTTTAAGATTTCCTTCATTTTGACCTATACGGGTAAATGGAAATGGAACTTGAAATCAAACAGTTTTGGTGCTCTCTGCTTAAAACTGCACACACTCAATCAGTTCTAAGTGGGCACTCTGGTTTCTTCCTTGTGAAAGTTTACCAAAGCTGAAGCATGCAAAAACATCTTTATCCAAAAGTACTGTTGGAGATAACAGGGAAATATACATGTACTGATCTACCTCCCCAAATTATTTGGTCAGATTTCTTTGATACTCCCTAATCCTAACAGAAACACTAGCCCTAGTCTGAGTCTTAAACCTAGATGTAAACCTAACTTTAATGCTAGCCCTAACCTTACCTCAAACTATATCACTTACCCTAAGCCAAACCATACCCATAATGATAAACTTAGTCTTAATCCTAATCCATATCCTAATCCAAACCCTAACCCTATTACTAATTCTAACCCTTGCCCTCATTCTAGCTCTAAACCTAACTCAAATCATGACCCTAACACAAACCCTCAGTCTAAATCTGATCCTAACCTTAAACCAGACACTAAAACTAGCTCTACCCGTAAACTTATACCTAAAACTAAGCCTAACAGTAGCCCTAGACCTAAGCCTAATCCTCAATATAGCCATAATTCTAGACCTAGACCTAAAAAATCCCTGAGCCCTAGCCCTAACGTAATCCTTAACCTAAAGCGAACATTAACTCTATCCCTAGACCTAAACCTAGTCCTAATTCTGGCTTTCACCTTAAACCTAACTCTAACCTGAACACTGACCTTATCACTAACACTAAACCTAGCTATAAACCTGAACCTAACCCAAAACCTAAAACTAACACTAGACATAGCCATAACCCTAACCCTAAAATTAGCTCTAATCAGAACCCTAGATCTTACATTACACATAGCTTTAACCCTGGGCCTAAACCTAACACAAAACCTAGCACTATTCTGATACCTAAACCTACCCTAAAAATAACCATAATCCTAAATGTAGCCCTAACCCAAACCCTCGTCTTAGACATAACCCTAGCTCAAAGTCTAACCCTTAGCCTAAACAAAATCGTAGGCCTATTCGTAAACATAAACTTAAACCTAGCCCTAATCCTGAACTTAACCCTAGTACTAACCCTAGCTCTAAACCTAACATTACCCTAACCCTAACCCTAACCCTAATAATAACACTAGCCCTAAACCTAACACTATTCATAACCCTAATCTTAAACCTAATGCTCACCTTAACCCTAAACCTAACCCTTGCCATAAACTTAACCCTAAACCATACCAAAGATAAAATCTAATCCTACCCCTGAAGCTAAATTTAACCATAATCTAAACTTATTCTTAAACCTAATCTTATATCTAATCCAATACATTACTCTAAAACTAGCCCTAACCCTAAAGAAAACCCTAGCCCTAACCCCAACCCTAACCATAGTCATAAACATAACCCTAATCTAGACCTAACACTTAACATAACACTCCCCCTAGCCCTAACCTTAGCTTAAACACTAACCTTACACTAACCCTAACCCTAGCCCTAGCCCTAATGATACCATAACTCTAGCCCTAAACCTAATATTAAACCTAGCCCTAATCCTAGCCCCAATATAGACCTATTCCTAACCCTAACTCTTACACTAGAATTAAGATTAACTATCATTCTCACCCAAGACCTATCCCTATTCTAACCCTACACCTTACCGTAACCCTAACGCAAACCCTAACCCTAGTCATAACACTTGCCCTAGCACAGAATTATAGATCAAAACCTATCTTTAAAACTAACTCTATCCTTTACCATAACCCTAACCCAAGCCCTAATCCTAGTCATAATCCTTAGCCTATCTCTAAAACTAACACTAAAGTGAATCCTCAGCCTAACACTAAAATTAGCTCTAACCCTAATGCTATTCCTAAAATTAGCCCTAACCCTAGCCCTAGCCCTAAAACAAAACTGAGCCATACACCTAACACTAACCCTTACACTAGGCCAAACCCTAAACCTTCACCAGCTCTAACCCTAGCCCTAATTTGAAACCTAAACCTAACCCTAAACCTAACCATGAACCTGAATCAAATCCAAAACTTAAACCTAGCTCTAAACATCACCCTAACCTTAAACCTAAACCTAACAATAGGCCTAGCCCTAAACTTAACCATTAAACTAACCTTAATCGTAACCCTATTTCTTACAATAGCCATAACCATAACACTAGCCCTAAACCTAATACAAAATTAGTCCTAATCCAAGCCCTAACACGAGCCTTAACCATAAACCTAACTCTAACCCTAGTCCTAACCTTAGGTCTAATCCTATCGCTTACCCTAAGCCAAACCCTCACTCTAATGCTAACCATATTCTTAGCACTAATCCTTAGCCTAACCAAAACCTAATTCTATAACTAGTTCTAACCCTAGCCTTCATTCTATATATAACCATAAAAAGAACCCTAACCCTATCCCTGACCATTATTCTGACTCTAACACTAATCTTAGCTCGAAATCTAAACCTAACCCTAAACTGAACCTTAACACTAGCCCTACTGGTAACCTTACACCTAAACCTAACCCTAACACTAGCCCTAGACCTAACCTAATCCGAAATCTAGCCATAACTATAGCTCTAGACCTAAAGACAAACTAGACCTAGCCTTAACAATAACCCTTAACCTAACCCAAACTCTAACCCTACCTCTAGATCTCACCCGAGTCCTAATTCGCCGTTAACCCTAACCATTACCATACCTGAACACTGTCCTTGACAATAGCATTAACACTAGTTCTAAACTTCACCCTAACCCTAAAACTAACCCTGAAACTACATCTAGCCCTAACATTAACCATAAACTAGTCTTAATCATTACACTAGTTCTTACATTAGCCATAGCTCTAACCTATCACAAAACCTTGCCCTAATCCAAGCCCTTACCTTAGCATTAAACCTAAAGCTATTCTTAACAATAACCCTAGACCTAAATATAAACCTAAGCCTAAACCTAGACCTAATCCTAACCATAACACTAGCCCTAAACCTAACTTTAACCCTATTCATTACCCTAAGACAACTATAATCCTTATGCTAACCCTAGGCGGAAACCTAATCCTAGCACTAGCCGTAATCCTATCTATAACCTAAACCTAACCTGAACCATAAATCTAACTGTGTCCTTACCGAATCCCTAAATATAAGACTAATTTGACCCCTAAACCTAAACCTTAACCTATGCCCAACTCTAAACTTAACCCTGACTCTAATAATACCGACAGCTCTAAACCTGACCCTAACAAGAACCTAAATTTTATAATAAACCTAGCCACAAATCTAACCCTAAAACTCTCCCTAACAGTACCCTAGACATGACATTAGCCCTAGCTCTAATCAAGCCCTAAACCTAATACAAAACTTAGGGCACATCCTATCAAGGAACCTCACCTTAAGCATAACCGTAACCCTAACCTTTACCCTAACCTTAACCCTAATTTTCATCCTAGTCCTAGCACTAGCTATATTGCCATCCTTTACCCTAAACCTAACCTAATGCTAAACCTAACACTAAACCTAGCCGTAACCCTAGGCCTAACCCTAACACTAACCCTAGCCCTAATCCAAGCCCTAATTAGCCCTATCCCTAACCCTAACCCTAGTCCTAAGACTAACTCTAACTCTCACACTAACCCTATACCTAGTTGTAACCTTATCCCTTACCATCACCATATACCTAGCCCTAAACTTAGCCCTACCCTAGACCTATACTTAGCACTATCACAAAACCTAGATCTAAACCTAACTCTAAACTTAAGCCTAACCCTAAGTCTAAACTTATCCATAACTCTACTCTTATCCCTAATCCTTACCCTAACCCTAAATCTCACACTTATAATAGTCCTAACACTAAGACTAATCATAAAACTAGCACTAACCCTAACCCTAGCCATAAAACAAAACCAAGTCATAGCCCTAACCTTAACCCTTAACCAAAAACAAATCATAGCCCTACACCTAGCCCTAATCCTATCACTAATTATAGTCTAACCCTAACCCAAAAACTAACCCTGACCCTGACACTGACCCGAACATTAGCCCTGACTCTAAACATCATCATCACCATAAACCTAACCTTAACACTAGACCTAGATCTAACTCTAAACCTATAACTAGCTGTAGTCATAAACCTAATTCATACATTAGTGGTAGCCTTAACCCTAACCCTAACCAAACCCAAAACCTAGCCTTAATCTTAGTCCTAAATCTAACTTTAACCCTAAAATTAAACCTAACTCTAACCCAAACATTAGCCCTAATCTTATACATAACTCTAGCCCTAACCTTAGGGCTAACCCTATGCATTTTCCTAACAATAACCCTAACCCTTCTGATAACACTAGGCCTAACCCTAACCATATACATTACACTAACCCTAAATCTAACACTAATTTGAGCCCTGCACCTAATCACTAACTTAACCCAAACCCTAATCTTGACCCTGATTCTAAAAATAACCCTAGATCTAAATCTGACCCTAACCAAAACCTAACCCTTACACTGGACAAAGCCATAAACCTAACTCTAAATCTATCCCTAACTGTAACCCAAGACCTAACATTAGCCATAGCTCTAATAGACTATACTTAACCCGAAAACAAATCCTATTCTTCATCTTAGCCCTAAACATAGCCTTAATCATAACTCTAACCCTATTTTAACCCTAATACTAACCCTTGCCCTTGCCCTAAGTCTAGCTATAACCACATCCCTTAGCCTAAATTAAACCCTAACTCTAACCCTAACCCTAGTGGCAACCCTTGCCTCATCCTTAGGCCTAGAACTAACCCTAGATCAAAATCTAACTCTAAATCTAACCCTAACTTGATGCCTAAGCATAATCTTAAAACTAACCTTAACCCTAGCCCTACCATTACCCTAGCCGTAATTTAGCCCTATTCATAAACCTAACCCTAACCTTAGCCATAAGACTAACTCTCTGATACTAGCCCTATCACTCATTCTAACCCTATCCCTTACCATAAACCTAACCCTAGTCCTAACCCTAGTGTTAATCCTTTCCCAATACTTATCCCTAGCACTAACCTTAGGCAAAAAGTACCTCTAAAACAAGACTTAACCCGAAGCCTAAGTCTAAACCTAACACTAGCCCAAACCATAACACTAATCCTAAAATGAGCCCTAACGCTAGCCCTAGCCCTAAAACAAAACTGAGCAATAGTTCTAACCCTAAACATTAACCTAAACCAAACCCTAACATTACACCTAGATGTAAACCTAGACTTATTTGAGTTGGAAGCCAAACCCTAAAACTAACCCTGAACCTGACACTGATCCTAACACTTCTACCTCTAAACATCACCATATCTGTAAACCTAACTGTAACACTAAACCTAGCACTCAAACCCTAAAACTAGCCCTAAACTTAAACCTAGTACTTACATTAGATCTATCCCTAACCCTAGCTCCAACATAACCACAAACCTAGCCATAATCAGAGACCTAATCCTAGCTTTAAACCTAAACTAACCCTAACACTAGTCCTAATTGTAACCATAAATTTAGCCTTAAACTGATCTCTAACTCTATCCATTAACATAACGATAACCCAAACCTTAATGATAACCCTAAGCACAAATCTAACCCTATCCTGATTTGTTATTGTTCCATTAGCCTAAACCTAAACAGAATCCTATACCTAACCCTATCATTACAATAATGCTAATCCTAAAACTAATTCAAGCCCAAAATTGAAACCTTAACCTATCTCAAACCTTAACTCAGACCTTGACCCTAATAATATCCCTAGCTCTAAACTTGACCATAACCCAACACCTAAACCTTAGCCTAGACTTAGCCATAAACCAAAACCTAAAATTATCTTTAACCATAATTCTGGACCTGAAATTAGCCCTAGCCCTAATCCTAGACCTAACCCTATAAACACACCTAGCCTTCATTCTTGTCCTAAACCTAGACTTAATCATAACCCTATCTCTAGCCCTATCCCTAACCCTAATTCTAACCCTCACCCTACCTCTAAATCTACCTATAATGTCATCTCTTACCCCAAATTTAAACCTAACCCTAACCCTAACCATAGGTTTAAGCTAAACACAAAACCTAGCCCTAATCCTAGCCCTAATTTTGCTCTATCTCTAACCCTATCCTAACCCTAGCCCTAAGACCAACTCTAATTCTTGCCCTAGCCCTAGCCCTAGTTTTATCCCTATCTGCTACCATAAAACTAACACTAGCCCTAAGAGTTGCCCGAAACTTAGTCCCATCCCTAATCATAACTCTAAATCTAAACTTAAACCTAAGCCTAAGCCTATAACACTAGCCCTAACACTAATGATAATAGTAAAACTAGCCCTAACCCAATCCTAGCAGTAAACCAAAATGGATAAATAATCTTAACCTTAAACCTTAACTTAAACCAAAAACTAACACTACACTTAGACCTAAACCTAGCCCTAATTTAAGTCCTAAGCCAGACCTTAAAACTAAACCTGACATTGACTCATATGCTAACACTCACCCTAGATATAAACACTGCCCTAAGCTCAAGCCGAACACTAACATTAACAATAACCCTAATTTGACCCTTAACGCTAACCCTAAAACTAACCCTGACCCTGACTCCTATCCTAACAAGAACCGTAGCTATAAATATCACCTTAAGCTTAAACCTAACACTAACACTCAAACTACACCTAACCCTAACCCTAAAACTAACCCTAATGGAAACACTAGTTCTTACATTAGCCATTGCCCTAATACTAGCCCTAATGCTAATACAAATCTAGCCCTAAACTGAGCCCTAAACCTAGCTTTAACTCTAACTCTAACACAAACCTTAGCCCTAATCCTAGATCAAAATCAATCCCTTACCCTAAGCAAAATCCTAAACTGAAGAGTAGCCCTAGACCTATCTCTAGTCTTTAAACTAACCAAAACCCTAACCCTATTAATAGTCCTAACCCTAGCCTTTGTTTTAGCTCTAACACAATCCCAAACCCTAACCCTAAACCTGATCCTTATTCTGACCCTAACACTAAACCTAGGTCTAACCCTAATACCAACCCTAACCCAAAATTTACCATAATCCTATCCCTAGAACTAATTCTAAACTGAACTCTCAGCCGAGCAATAACCATAGCTCAGAACCTAACCCTTATGCTAAACAAAACCCTAAACCTAATCCTAGTTCTAACCCTCACCTTAAACCTAGCACAAGACCTAATTTTAACTATAACCCTAGCCCTAACTTTAACTCTAACTGTATCCAAAACCCTAAACATAACCCTTACCATAATTCTAACCCTAGGCTTAACCCTAACCCTATCGCTTTCCACAAACCTTTCAATTAGCCTAACCTACCCTGAACCCTATACCTAATCCAATTATTACACTAACCCTAATCCGAATGCTAATTTGATCCCTAACCCTAACCTCAAACGTAAACCAAACCCTAATAGTAACCATGACCCTAATAATTCCCCTAGCTATAAACCTGACTCATACCCTACCTAAACCTTACACTAGACCTAGCCATAAAACTAACCCTAAAACTCTTCCTAACCTTAACCCTAGACGTGATATTAACCCTAGCCATAATCCTAGCCCTTACCCTAACACAAACTCTATCCCTTATCCTAGCCCTATGCATAGCCTAATTTTATCCCTAACCCAAACCCTAGGCCTAAACTAACACTAACCCTAGCACTAAGCTTAGCCCTAATTTAGCCCTATCCCTAACCCTAACCCTAATCCTAGCCCAAAGACAAACTCTAACTCTAACTCTCACCTAACCCTAGTTCCAACCCTATCCCTTACTAGAACCCTAATCCTAGCCCTAACCCTTGGTCTAACCCCAGCCCTATTCATGGCCCTTGCCATAACCGTAGATCTCACCATAACTCTAAATATAACCCTAACCCTAAGCCTAAACTTAAACCCAAACCTAACACTAGCCTTAATGCTAATGCTAATACTAAAATTAGCCCTAACACTAGCCCTACAACTCAAACAAAACTGAGCCATAGCCGTAACCCAAACCCTTATCTTAAACCAAACCTTAATATTACACCTATCCCTAACCATATCCTAACTCTAGTCCTAACCCTAACCCGAAAACTAACCCTGACCCTGACTCTAACACTAACCCTGGCTCTAAACACCATCATCACTGTAAATCTCAACCTAACACTAGACATAGCCCTAACCCTAACACTATAACTAGCGCTAATCATAACACTGCTTCATACATTAGCCATAGCCTTAAGCCTAGCCCTAAACTTAACCCCAAACCTAAATTTAAACCGAGTAGTAAACCTAGCCTTAACCCTAAACTTAAACCTAAGCCTAACCCAAAACTAGCCCTAATCTTATACATAACCATAGCCCTTACCTTAGGTCTAAACCAATCCATTACACTAACAATAACCCTAACTCTTAAGCTAACCCTAGGTCTAACCCTAACCCTATCCATTACACTAAACCAAATCTAAATCCTAAAACTAATGCTGTCATTACACTAAACCAAAACCCTAACCTAACCCAAAACCTAAACCTGACCCTGACCCTAAATATAACCCTAGATATAAATCTGAACCTTAACCTAAACCTAATCCTTACACTGGACGAAGCCATAAACCTAACACTAAATCTAGTCTTAACTATAACCCTAGACCTGACATTAGCCCTAGCCGTAACATTATATCTAACCATAACACAAACCCTAAACCTCATCCTAGCCATAAACCTAGCCTTAATCATAATCCTAACCCTAATTCTAGCCCTAACCCTAATACTAACCCTTGCCATAGCCCTAAACCTAGCCAAAAGCACATCCCTTAACTTAATTGTAAGCCTAACTCTAAACCTCACCCTTTTCATCACAACTGCCCTATCCTTAGCCCTAGCTTTAACTCTAGAATGAAACCTAACTTTAAATCTAACCCCAACTCGATGCATAAGTCAAAAATTGCCCAAACCCTGATGCTAATTCTAAAACTAGCTGTAACCCTATCCCTAACCTTAACCCTAGCCATAATTTAGCCATATCCCTAAACCTAACTCTAACCCTAGCCCTAAGAATAACTCTAACTCTCACACTGGCCGTATCACTCATACTAATCCTATCCCTTCCCATAAACCTAACCCTATCCCAAATTCAAGTCCTAACCCTTTCCCTATCCTTAGCCCTAGCACTAAACTTAGATAAAAACCCAACTCTAAATTTAACTCTAAACCGAAGCCTAAGCCTAAATCTAAGACTAGCCCTAACCCTAACACTAATCCTAAAAATTTCATTAACCCTAATCCTAGCTAACCATAGGACTAAATCAAAAAAACCCTAACTCTAAACCTTTACTTAAACCAAACTATAACACTACTACTAGACCTAATCCTAGCCCTAGTTTGAATCCGAACCCAGACCCTAAAACCAACCCTGATGCTGACTCATATCCTAACACTCACCCTAGCTGTAAACAGCACCCTCACCTTAAACTGAACCCTAACAGTAAACCTAGCCATAATTTGAGTTCTAACATTAACCCTGAAACTAAGCATGACCCTGATTCCTATTCTAACATGAACCCTAGCTAAAAATATCACCCTAACCTTAAACATAACCCTATCACTAAACCTAACCCATAACCTAACAATAAAACTAACCGTAATGGTAACCCTAGTTCTTACATTAGCCATTGCCCTACCCCTAGCCCTAACCCTAACAAAAACCTACTCCTAATCTGAGTCCAAAACCCAGCTTTAACCCTAACTCTAACCATAAACTAGCTCTAAACCAATCCCTTACTTAAGCAAAACATTAAACCTAAGGGTAACCCTAGACCTATCCCTTATCCTTAAGCTAACCAAAACACTAACCTTATTAATAGCCCTTACCCTTGCACTCATTCTAGATCTAACCCTATCCAAAATTCTAACACTAACCCTGACCCTTCTACTGACCTTACCATTAATCTTAGATCTAATCCTAACCATAACCCTAAACCAAAACCTACTGTAATCCTATCCCTAGACCTAATCCTGAACCTAACACTGAGCCTAGCCCTAACTATAGCTCAGAACCTAACCTTACACTAAACATAACCTTAACCTAACCCTAGTTCTGACCCTCACCCTAACCCTAAATCAAGACCTAATTCTAACCATAACACTTGCCCTAAACTTAAGTCTAGCTGTATCATTAACCTAAACATAATCCTTACCCTAATGTTAACCCTAAGCCTAACCCTAAACATATCACTATCCCCAAACTTATCAATTATCCTATACCTACCCTGAACCCTAGACCTAATACAATCATTACCCTAACCCTAACTCTAATGATAATTCGAGCCCTAACCCTAAACTCAAACCTAAAGCTAACCATAACACTAACACTGACGCTAATAATTCCCCTAGCTCTAAACCTCACTCTTACCCTATACCTAACCCTTATACTAGGACTTAGCCATAAAACTAACCCCAAAACTATCCCTAAGCATAAACCTAGGCTTGATATTAGCCCTAGTCTTAATAGTAGCCCTAATCCTAACACAAAACCTAGCCCTTATCCTAGCCTAAACATAGCCTTAATTATAATCCTAACCATAACACTAGGACTAACTCTAACACTACCCCTAGCCCTAATCTTATATCTAATTTAGCCCTATCCCTAACCTTAACCCTAACCATAGCCAAAAGACTAACTCTAAATATCAACTTAGTCCTAACACTAGTTCTAAACCTATACTTTACTTGAACCATAATCCTAGCCCAAACCATAGGTCTAATACTCGCCCTATTCATAGTCCTAGCAGAAACCCTAGATCTAACCCTAACTCTAAATATAACCATAAACCTTAGCCTAACTAAACCTAACACTAGCCCTAACCCTAAGGCTAATCCTAAAACTAGATCTAACCCTAGCCCTAAAACAAAACCAAGCCATAGACCTAACCCTAACCCTTAATAAAAACTAAGCCCTCACCCTACACTAGCCATAACTCTATCCATAATTCGAGTTCTAAGCCAAACCCTAAAACTAACCCTGAACCTGACTCTGACCTTAACACTAACCCTAGCTCTAAACATCACCCTTACCCTATGCCTAAACATAACAATAGACCTAGCCCTAACCCTAACCCTAAAATTAGCCCTAATCACAACCCAGGTATTTACATTAGCGACTACACTAAACCTAGCCTTAATTTAACCCCAAACCTAGCCTTATTCTGAGCACTATCCATAGAATAACCCCTAAACATATCTCTATCACTAATCGTAACTATAACCCTAGCTGTAACCCTAGATTTAAACATAACCCTAACCCTAAGCCTAACCCTATCAATAATCGTAAAAATAACCTTAGTTGTACCCCCATCTCTAACACTATCCATTATCCTAACCATAACCCTGTCCTAATGCTAAACCTGGGCCTAAACCTAACTGTATCACTAATCCTAACCCTATCCATTACACTAAACATAACCTGAAACATAACCCTAACACTATCTTTACTCTAATCCTAAATCTAATGCTAATTTGAGCTCTAATATTAAACCTTAACCTATCTAAAACACTAATCATGACCCTGACCCTAAGAGTACCTTGGCTCTAAACCTGAACCTAACCCTGAACCTAACCCTAAACCTAACCCTTACACTAGACATAGCCATAAACCTAAACCTAAAACTATTTTTAACCATAACACTAGACCTGAAATTACTTCTAGCCATAATCCTAGCACTAAACCTAGGCTTAATCCTAGCCTGAACAATAACCCGAGCCCTAACCCTAGTTCTATTCCTCATCCTAGCCCTAAACCTACATATAATCTCATGCTAAACCCCAAAACTAACCATAAACCTAAACCTAAACTTAACCCTCAACCTAAACCTAGGCCTTACACAAAGCCTAGTGCTAATCCTAGCCTTTATTTAATCCTAACCTAACCCTAAACCTAGCCATAAGAGTAACTCGAACTCTTGCCCTAGCGCTAGCCCTAGTTCTATCCTTAGCCTTAATCCTTATCCTAGATCTAAGCCTAAGTCTAAATCTAAACCTAACTCTAAATAACTCTAAAATAAACCTAAACCAAACAGGAACACTACCCCTAACCATAATGCTAATCCTAAAATATGCCCTACCCTAGCCCTAGCCATAAACCAAAACCAAGCCATAGCCCATATCTTAACCCTTAACCTAAATCAAACCCTAACCCTACAACTAACCCTAAAAATTAACTCTAAAACTAACACTGACCCTGACACTGACCCTAACACTAATTCTAGCTCTAAAGACCACCGTAACCTAAAATTAACATTAACACTATATCTAGTCTTAACTGAACCCTGAAACTAGCCTTATTCATAACCCTAGTTCATACATTAGTCATTGTCCTAACCGCAGCCCTAACCCTAACACAAATTCTACACCTAATTCTAGCCCTAACCTTAGCTTTAACCATAATACTAGGCCTAACTCTAATCTTAACCCTAGCCCTAACCTTATTCCTTACACTAAGCCAAACCCTAACCCAAATGCTAACCCTAATCTTAATTCTAATCCTTAGCCTAACTTAAACTCCAATCATAATACTAGTCTTAACCCTAGCCCTCATTCTACCTCTAAACCTATCCTTGATCCTCATATGACCCTAACAGTAACTCTAGGTCTAAACCTGACCCTAACCCTAAACCAAACCTTAACACTAGCCCTACTGGTAACCCTATACCTATACATAAGCCTAACACTAGACGTGGACCCAACGTTAATCCTAAATATAGTTATAAATCTAGACCTAGACCTAAACAAAAACCTAGCACTATCACTAACAATAACCCTTAAATTAAACCGAACACTTACCCTACACCTACACCTAAACCTAGTCCTAATTCTGGCTCTAATGCTAACCCTAACCCTATCACAAAAACTGACCCTAATTCTAACACTGAGCCTAGCTTTAAACATGACACTAACTCACAACCTAGACATAACACTAGACCTAGACATAACCCTAACCCTAAAATTAGCCTTAAACATAACCCTAGCTCTTACATTAACTATAGTCTTATTCCTAGCCCTAAACATAACATAAAACCTAGGTCTATACCTAGGCCTAAACGTAGCTCTGAGCATAACTCTAACCCTAACCCTAGCCCTAAACCTAGCCCTAACCTATGCCTCGCCTTAGATCTAACCCTAACCTTTACACTAAACATAACCCTAGATCTATCCTAAACCCTAATCCTAACCCTAGCTGTAATCCTAACATTAAACATAGTCTGAAATTTAGCTCTAAACATATCCATTACCCTAACCCTAACCCTAATTAAAACCCCATCCCTGACACTAAACCTAACTCTATCCATAAATGTAAACCTAGACCTAAACCTCAACCTAACCCTCACCTTGCCCTAATTCTAGTTCAAACACTAACCCTTACCCTAACTTACAATAACCCTAGCACTAAACTTAACACTTACCTAACCCTAAAACTTAGCCTAAATCACACCGTTATTCTATTCCTAAACCTAGCCCTAATCCTAGAGTTGATCCAAACCATAAACTAGCCCTAACCCTAGCTCTACACCTCTCCATTACACTAAACATAACCCTAACACTAATGGTAACCCTAACCCGATTGCTAAACCTAACTCATCCATTACCCTAAACCTCTACTGAAACCTAAACTAAACCTTATCCATTACCCTAATCCTAAACCTAACCCTAATGCTAATTCGAGCCTTAACTCTAAACCTTTAGCTAATCCAAATGCTAATTCTGACACTGTTCCTGACCCTAATAATAATCCTAGCCCTAAAGCTGAACTTTATCCTAAACCTAACTCTTACAATAGACCTAATCTTAACCTAACCCTAAACTATTTTTAACATTAACCCTAGACCTGTTATTAGCCCTAGACCTTTCCTAGCCATAAACCCTAACAGAAAACCTAGACCTTAACCTAGCCCTAAATGTAGACTTAATCCTAAACTGAACATAACCCTAGGCCTCATCCTAATTCTAAAGCTCACCCTATACCTAAAGCTAGCTATAACCCCACCAATTTCCCTAAACTTTACCTTAACACCAATGCTAACCCTAACTCTAGCCCAACACCTTAGTCTAACCCTAACACTAACCCTAGCCTTAATACTAGCCCTAATGTAGCCTGACCCCAACACTAACCCTACCCTAATCCTAAGCCCTAATTTAGCTCTAAACCTAACCCTAACTCTAGCCCTAATCCTAGCCCCTAAACTCTAACACTAACC